>NW_028281638.1:0-175000 GCF_059751285.1 Brachycentrus maculatus | reverse complement strand
GTGGGAGATTACGAAATATTTGAGGCTAATTATGAAAATTAAAAAACAAAAATGGTAGATGTTAATAACTGCATTAGTCCGCCTACATTCCGTAGTGGGTTGGTCGTTTAACCTTTTTTCTTCTTCTAACGATTATCCGCACCCAATGGTGCATAGGGCACTGCTTCATATTGCAATATTATATTGATCGTTACTTACATAAAGGCAAGGTGATCACTTCTACGCTTCAGTAACCAGTCCAGAGTAATATCAAATAAATATTAACGAATTAACTTTCACCGACAGGTTATGAGTAATAATGTATTAGATTTTTTTAGAGTAAAAAATAAAAAAAAGGGAAACATTTATAAATTAAGTATTTTCTATTATTTATAAAAACACTTTTAATTTTTATAATAATTTCATACTATTTCTATGAGCCAAAGCGACTCATTATTCGAAGTAGGTATCAAATTGTGGTAAAGTGATCACTTAAACCAGCCTATGACGGTCGAAAGCCCCGTAAATGCTCAGACTTTTATACTCTTCTTCATGTTCTATGTTGAGATGTCACAAAATAATGTGAAAACAGATTGTTTTGTCAGATCGAGTTATTGTTTGAAATGAGACATTGGTGTCGTTGAACGCAATCGTTTCTCGGTATTTTGTCTTCTCTATATCGTTTACAGACACAATTGTGATTACTGCTTACCGTAGTCATCACGCCAGCCTTTGTTACACTTGCTTTTTAAAAATATTTTTAAATTCCTCCATCCGCTCGCATCTATACCAGGGATGGCCAACCTTTTTGAGTCCGAGTGCCAATTTTTTTCAATATTAATATAATAATATGTCGCGTGCCACATGCCATGGAATTAATAATAATGATCATTTTTTTCCAATATTTTATACTTCTTCTCCGTCTTATTCCTCATTGCTGAGGGTTGTGACCCTTGCAGGAGCAATGACTCTTCTCCAGTTATCCCTTGACTGCGCTGCACGTAGCGCTCCAACCACTGAGGTGCCTGCTGCTGCCTTAATTTGTTGTAATATTTTATACAATACTGTAATATTTTTTATACAGTATTAATTTTTTTGATGAACGCCTCACTAAGCATAGCCCGTGACGAGACGATCATTTACATCATTAAAAAATACAAGGAATATAACACAAAACAAAGTAAATTGATAAAATGAAATTATAAAACGGTGTTTGAAAATGATGCGGAATGCACCGAAACACGTGTCACAGTAGATTTTAAGAAATAGTGGTACTTACCAAGTAAAACATTAATCAAAAATTAAATTTTAAAAGCTTATACGAATAAAATGCGTCAAATGTTTGTGTAACTTCAGATTTTTAATATAAATAAAGCATTAATAATAATAATAATAATAAAGTACTTATTAATAGCAAAATAAAAGAAATACATATAAAATAGGCGATCAAAAAATTAGGAACCATTACACTTCATTATTTATTGAGATTTTTGCTGTTGGATGCTAGATGCTATTTTTTTACATCGGTTTCATAACTGGCAGCTTTTAATAGAATACAAGCAGTAGTACTTCTTCTTCTTCTTTTTCTCTTCATTCGCGTGCCATAGGTTTGCCATCCCTGGTTTATGCAAATCAATTCCCGGAAGAACCAACCAATGTTTCTCAGTTTGCTATTTCCTTTTTGTATTGTTTCCATGTTTGAGAATAGCACCGCTTCTTGCCAGTCCTACATCTGTTTTTGCAATAGTCGATAGTAAAACCATTTTTTACTATCTTATCTGCCGGGATATGGTCGCATTCCGATTATGGATCATCATTCAGGCGCTTGTTCAAATAATAACGCAAAATCCATTAAGGCCCAGTATTATTATTTTCTAGCCTCTACATTTACAGAATGAATATTTGCTTTTATAATGAACATATTGAATATAGACAACCAATCATGGGTAGAATTTCTGAATGTTGCACGTGTGTACAGTGACTTAACCAATCCTATGACGGTCGTAAACCCTGTAAATGCCCAGACTTCCATATTTTCTTACTCTTATGTTTAATTATAGCAGGTAAATTGAAATAAACTATTAATTATAATTTATCGGAATTTAATTGCATTGTTTTGACAGGAGGAGAGCGTTCGTTCTTGACAGTCGATCAGCTGGAATCGTATTCCGATCCGCTGACGCCCTCGCGTGTAAAGTGATCACTTAACCAAGCCTATGTCGGTCGTAAGCCCTATAAATGGACAGATTCCATATTTTCGCTCTCTAATATTTAAATGTAGTATGGTAGTTGAGATAAATTATCGGAATTTAAGAAGCGGGGCATTGCTTTGACAGGAGGAGAGCGTTCGTTCTTGACAGTCGATCAGCTGGGATCGTATTCCGATCCGCTGATGCCCTCGCGTGTAAAGTGATCACTTAACCAAGCCTATGACGGTCGTAATCCCTGTAAATGCCAAGACTTCTATCTATGTTTAATTGTAATAAGTTAGTTTCGCTAAATTATCGGGATTTAAGAAGGAGGGCATTGTTTTGACAGGAGAAGAGCGTTCGTTCTCGTCAGCCGATCAGCTGGGATCGCATTCCGATCCGCTGACGCCCCCGCGCCGCTCCAATGCGACCAATGGCGGCCCGCGGCGGCCGGGGCCGGGTGCTGACCTTGGCGGGTCGACTCCCTGATCCACATATCGCTAATGCGCCTCACGAACCAATAACAACAAACGTCTAATGACCGGGTTTTTGTCAGTGAACCGCGGTTCTTTGAACTCGATCGCGCGTCGTTCGGAATGGCATTAATACCAGAACCAGTGATCATTCTGTCGCTCATATCGTTGCTATAACACCACTTTATACGGTTACGCCTATTCCTACATATCGCCCACTCCTTTCAAGAACGTCATAAATCAAAAATCGTCAATTTTCAGTTGTGCATGTTTTCGGAATGCCCAGAAAATGTACTATATCCCAGCAAAAGAGGCATATTTTTTAACTTAATATTTACCCGCTACAGGGCAGAAAGTGTTGTTTTTGCATTTTGAAGAAAAGGTATTGTTTAATTATTTTTTAAAAACATACTAAATATTTTTCCAACGGAGAAAAAACCTTCAGATTTTACCTACAAAATCTGTTGCATAGTAAAAAGTTCAATAAGTGGCTTCATTTTTATTTAATACATTCTATTTTATTTGTGAACTTTAAAAACGTTCTCCTCAGAAATCATTTTTTTTTTATTTATGACGTTCTTGAAAGGAGTGAGCGATATGAGGGGAGACTCTTCATGTTTTAAGTTAGTATAGTTTCATGTACTTCTAGCCAATAATACTCACTATCTATACCGTATATGTCCGCCTCTGTAGTGTAATGATCAGCACACTCGGCTACCGTTCTGGAGGTCCCGGGTTCGATTCCCAGGGGGGGGGGGGGGTCAAGATAATATATAAGAGATTTTTTCACTCTAATATTTATTCAATAAATCCCTGGACTGGTACATGAAGCAGAGGGCTGATCACCTTTCCTTTAAATATTAACGATCAAGATAACATTTATATGATGCATTTAGATAATGCGTTTATGTGATGCAGTGCCCTATGCACCATTGACATGTGGGGAGTATTTTTTTATTATTTTCATATGGTGTATCGAGTGTGTGGAAGTTTTTGGCTAGGGAATGTAATTAACCATGAGTATTTTAATGTTTTTAATGTTTTAGAATTTAATAAACCCTGAGGATGACAAGGTTCTTGTTGAAATCGGTAGGTTAAAGTATACTAATTTTAAAAAAAGTGGTTAAAACAAAGTTGTTTAATTTTATAAAGTTTATAAAATGTGCCACAAAGTATCCGCGAAAAACATTCAATAAATGACTGTAGTATTGTTTTCCATATTTAAAACATTGCGATAAACCGCCCAAAAACTGTTATTATTACTGAAAAAGAGGAATACTATAATAAATGTACGTAAGTTCCAAGAAAATGAGCAGTGTGGTTGTCATTCATGGGTAGGATGGTGAATATTACACATGTTTAAACTGATCACTTATTTTCATATGTAAAAATGTAATGAGGTAATAGGGTGATAGGAAACCACTTGACACGGTTTTATATTTGGCGTATTCTGGTGTTTTCTAAATAAATATTTTTACTCTTATTTGTTTTTCGAATCTGGTCAGCAAACAAAGTAGATGCTTGACCTTATTTTCAAATTGATTGTGTACAGCAAACATTTTAAAATACTGATGTAGCTTGATTTAAACATACTCTGTTTTGGAAAGTCATGGCGGCATTTCTTAATTTTTGTTATATTTAAAAAAAACATTTCGATTTAAAAAACAGCGTAATAAAGAGTGTTTTTTTAAAAATATTATGAAAAGTATTAATAAAGGCAATTTGTTATTTACTAAAGATAGATAAGGTTATTTTATAACATTACTTGGTAGAACTTTAATTTATTATTAGATTAAAACCAATATTTTTAGCTTTTCCACTTTTTTTTATTTGACCAGCGACCGGGTTTCGTCGTTACCGACATCATCAGACTGACCAGTCTGATGATGTCGGTAACGACGAAACCCGGTCGCTGGTCAAATAAAAAAGTGGAAAAGCTAAAAATATTGGTTTTAATCTAATAATAAATTAAAAATGCAATTCCATCACGAAGTGTCAGTGGATAATATAAATCTATGGTAGAACTTTATTTTAAAGATTATATTTTTAAAAATATAAATAACTACTGACCCTTATCCGTACATAATGGTGCATAGAGCACTGCACCAAATTGATGCATTGTTAATTGTACCGTTTATAATAAAGGTTTGTCTAGATGCTTTAGACATGTGGAGCGAATGAGTGAGAATAAACGGCAAAACTGATATGTGAAGCGAATACAGTTAGATGTATATGTAGTAGAAGGCCGAGTAAAACTTGGCTAGATTAAGTGTTTCAATAAAACACTTGCAAACACTTTAGAGTTTACAACATTTTGAGTGTGTCCAAATACTTGTTCACAAAATCTGGATTTTCTCCAATTACAGGTGTTATTTTCATATTATTTTTTAAACAATTGGAAGTCTGGGCATTTACGGAGCTGACGACCGTCATAGGCTGGTTTAAGTGATCACTTTACATACGTGTAACATTCACCAATTCTACCCATTATTGAAACCACACTACTTAAATTCTTGGAAGTTCTATATGTATGATCCAATTTTGAAACATTATTCTTGAATTACTAGAACTTCACCAGAGACATCTATTCTATTGGTGAGATGGAAAGAAGCTTTTTATTGAGCAGAAACGCAATGTGTATTTAATAGTATGTGAGGTCCGAATCCTGGATTATAATCACACACATGAGAAACGCCAGAAAATATCATTTTCATTTTTATTATTTAAGCAATTTGACCAGATAATTTAATTACAACATTTGGAGTGTGTCCAAATACTTATTCACAAAATATGGATTATCTCCAATTACAGGAATAATTTTCATACTTATTATTTTTTGACACCTCATCAAAGATGAGGTGTCAAAAAATAATATGAAAATAACTCCTGTAATTGGAGACAATCCAGATTTTGTGAACAAGTATTTGGACACACTCAAAATGTTGTTAACCCTTCACTGCATAGTGTATCAAATTTGTTACATACCCAAAAGTTGGTGTTAAAACGTCCTTTAAAAATATGAGCAACCATTCTTTGTTGTTACTGATTAGATACATTCATAACTGACGTATATAGTTCATAATTTAGCCAAAAGATGCGCTATGAGCGCCAAAATGAAAACTTCACTTGTCTCTCGAAGACGAACTGTCAATGCAGTCATGCAAAAAAAAGTCATGCAGTGAAGGGATAACTATATTCTACATTTCGTTCAGAATCCGTTTGACATGTTTCCACTTGGAGTGAAGTAAGGGGTTCTGGAATGGAGTCCTGGTTCTAACAAAGGATTTTAATGTTTCCCACTAATATGACTGTCCCGTCCGAGTGCAACGTGTGGGCGGTGAGGAAGGTCACAGATGCGAAATCGGGTGCATGACCTTGCCAGTCTGGGTTTGAGATTTATTTATGTACTGTATTCAAATCTCCTGCTGCCATTGAACTCGCTGACCAGATCACCACTGTGAATCGATCTGTTTCTCTTAGCATCGAATCGATCAATCGAAATTGCAAATTTGCTGTTTAAAAAATATATACTGTTAATGTCTGTATGTATTGGCTTGGTTTGCTAGGCAAAACATTTGCCTATTAAATTACAAACCAATGTCTCAAACTAGTGTCAACTAACTTTAAAAAAAAAAACGCATATCGCTCACTCCTTTCAACAACGTCAAATATCAAAAAACTTGATTTTTCAGGAGATCGTTTTTAAAGTTTAAAAATATGATAAAATGTAATAAAAATAAATATCAAGCCGCTTATTTTACTTTTTATTGTGCAACAGATCTTTGTAGGTAAAACCTGAATGTTTTGTCTCCATTTGAAAAATATTTAGTATATTTAAAAAACATAATTTAACAATACATTTTCTTCAAAATGCAGAAACAACACTTTCTGTCCTGTAGCGGGTAAATATTAAGTTAAAAATATGCCGCTTTTGCTGGGATATAGTACATTTTCTGGGCATTCCAAAAACATGCACAACTGAAAATTGACGATTTTTTATATATGATGTTGTTGAAAGGAGTGAGCGATATGCAATGTCAAGGTAGAACCCTCTTTTTAAATTACCTAAAATAATGAAAAATTATATGGAAGGCTGGGTTATAGGGCTTTTTTTAATCACCCAAAGTCTAAGTTGAAATCTAGCTATGTATTTTGCAACACCACTTATCAGGGCCCTACTTAGGCTTCAACTTTATAAATTTTATAGCCTTTACCTACTCGTGAGTGGATTTTCTCTTTATATTTTAAGTTACTATAATTTAATGTATTTCATGTGTGAAAATTCTAGGCAAAAACGCTCGCAATAATGATTCTAGCTAGCAATAAATTAATGTTTATATTTTTAATTAATGTTTTACGAATTAAATACCACTATTTCTTAAAATCTACTATGACAGGTGTTTCGATGCATTCCGTATCATTTTCACGGTATTTGAAAATGATGCGGAATGCATCGAAGCACGTGTCACAGTAGATTTTAAGAAATAGTGGTATTTACTTAGTAAAACATGAAAAAAAATGGATATTTTTTACCACAATGTGACTGCCGAATCAATTAATGAAAGTTTTCCCACTGCAATGATCAAATGCTGAGAAATTACTGATTGGCCCACACTAGATTATCTTCCTGTTCCCATCACAGATTAAAATAAAACATGTTCACAGCTAATAGAAACCAAAATCCACTAATTGATGTATAAACCTTGTACATAATTTTTCGAACCCTTATCCGCACCCCAATGGTGCTTAGGGCACTGCATCACATAAACGCAGTGTTATATTGATCGTTAACATATGAAGTAAGTAAAAAAAAAAATATATGAAAATAACTCCTGTAATTGGAGATAATCCAGATTTTGTGAACAAGTATTTGGACACACTCAAAATGTTGTAAATAAATTATCTGGTCAAATTATAAGCTTAATAATAAAAATGAAAATGGTATTTTCTGGCGTTTCTCATGTGTGTGATTATAATCCAGGATTCGGATCTCACATACTAATATAAGAGTTTCTGCTTAATAAAAAGCTTCTTTACATCTCACCAATAGATGTCTCTAGTGAAGTTCTAGTGATTCATGAACAATGTTTCTAAATTGGTTCATATATATAGAACATCCAAGAATTTGCGCAGTGTGGTTGTCAATAATGGGTAGAATTGGTGAATGTTACACGTGTGTAAAGTGATCACTTAAACCAGCCTATGACGGTCGTCAGCCCCGTAAATGCCCAGACTTCCATATTCTTCTTCATCTTTGATGAGATGTCAAAAAATAATAAGTAAGGGGATCAGCCCTCCGCTTCAGGTTACAGTCCAGGGTTATATTAGAGTAAAAAAATCACTTATGTTTGAACCCGGAACCTCCATAACGGTAGCCCGCTGACCATTACACTACGGATGCGGACGGAGGCTACATAATAAGCAAGGTATATAATAAATGAAATCTTGGAAAATGTCAGTCAAACCTAGATTTGTGAACAAAATTTCGGACACACTCAAAATATTGCGAAGTCCACTTACTGACGAACGTTTACGACTTGGGCGGTCTCTCGTCACCCATAACTCATCACCACTCACCATGTCACACGTCTGGGTGACATCAGCCGCTCTGGGACGTCGCATGACGACATCACCGGATAATTACTAAATGGCGTGACCACGGATCATAGGAATCTGACATTTTAAGACTTCGAGAACTAAACTTAAGCTGTCATTGCAAACTTTGGGAAATATCCAGTGGTGTCATTCAACCGGTTCGCACCGGTTTGCTAGAACCGGTGCCAATTTATTTTTAGTGTTCGCCGAACCGGTCCTTAACCCTTTGTTGTCACACAATATTCCGATTGAGATCAATATTTATTCTCACCCCCCTCCTGAGAATCGAACCTGGGACCTCTAACACGGTAGCTCAACACGCTGACCATTACACCACGGAGGCGGACTACTTTAAGGTATTTACTATACCTTCATATTAATAGTCGGGTAATTTTAGTATGCCATCCTCTGAATCGAATCGACAAAGCTCTTCTCGATATGCCTGTACGAGTATAGTATTATGTAGTTGTATGTAATTCTTCACTTCCGGCTTATAAAACTTATTCAAGCAGAGAAACAAGGCAAGTTTTGTAACCAATTCCGTTTAACGGGCAAATAATTAGTAACTTGACGGAAATTCGTCCCCTAAATTACGCCCTATTTGATTCATTAGCAAGTTGCTCCAGCCTCAGACTACGTATATAAGCTAGTTGTATGGAAAAGTTTTCGGCGGCGTACAACGTTCCTTTATAACTTTTTTGTTATTATTATTTTTTATTTATTCTATTTTCATCTCACCATACATGTCTCTAGTGAAATTCTAGTCATCCAAGTACCATGTTTCGAATTTGAATAAAATATGCAGAGATATTTGAGTAGGATTTGAGTAGTGTGGTTGTCAATAATGGGTAGAATTGGTGAATGTTACACGTGTGTAAAGTGATCACTTAAACCAGCCTATGACGGTCGTCAGCCCGTAAATGCCCAGACTTCCATATTCTTCTTCATCTTCGATGAGAAGTCAAAAAATAATATGAAAATAACTCCTGTAATTGGAGATAATCCTGATTTTGTGAACAAGTATTTGGACACACTCAAAATGTTATAAATAAATTCGATCACGCTAAACTGTCGTAGTCGCTTTCATTTTTCAAAACCGGACTGCCGCACGGTACAATTCCGGGTAGTGGACAAGCGCCCTATCTCGCTAGAGGCATGAGTTATGCTTCACATGTATTGTACACTCAGTCGATTATTTAAGGAATTATTTATAGTAGCGTGTTCTCCATTGGTTATTGAGTTGCGATTTGAAGACGGTGTCATCGACTCTCGGCTTATCTATACAAGTGTGTCATTACCTCCGCGCGCCACCGCGGCCGGCCGAGTGGATGACCGGCACAGTCAACAAGTTCGCGGCCTTGTGCAGTGCATTCGCACCTCCCCGGCTGCATTGGGCGCGAATGCATCTCATTCCAGCGCACGGTGGACGGAATCACTAACTTCTGCGTTTATACGACGTGGAAGCAATAATAAACCTGGACGCAGCCCAGAAATACGCTCGAAGCGAACACAAACCACAATTAACACGCTTTATAGTTAGTTGCATACACAGAACTGCACAAAAACACATAAAACACTACCTCTTTTGGTAAAATAAACTTTGATTACTGTAAGGAATGTGGGTATGTTGGTGACGCATTGGTGATAACAAATACAAGTTAAGCAAGAAAAACAAAACGAACGTGTTTCGCGTTGTGGTCCCGTGGTAAGTGTCGCAGACTCTTGAGTCTCTCGGTTCGAACCCACTCTACTACAATTTGATACCTATTTCTAATAATGAGCCGCTCAGGCTCACAGAAATAGTATGAAATTGAAGTATTTTTGTAAATAATAAAAAACACAAATATTTCTCTTTTATAAAAAATACAAGTTAAACAAAATAGAGCTATATGAAACATATTTTGTCTACCGCACATCACTCATGTACAAGACATTTATTTGAGCACTAACCATAACACCTTTTGACATTCTACCAACATATGAGATTAAAAATACAATGCCACGCGTGCGATAGGTTCGCCATCCCTGCAGTATGGATGAGGTAATAGGACACGAAGAAGAATATGAAAGTCAGGACATTTACAGGGCTTAAGACCTGTCATAGGCTGGTGAAGTGATCACTTTACACGCGTGTAATATTCATCATTTTACCCATTATTGAAATTTCATTCATCCAATCATCGAAAACTGGCTCCTGATATTAAAATCTCGTCATCATAAAATATCTCTTGTATTGATTTCGTATTCGACCTATGTACATATGTATGTTAATAATAACATAAGTATGTAAAATTATGTATTAGGTAATGTTCACACGCGCATAGTGTAAAATACGTCTGAAGTCATACAAATGTTATAATTTCCGTAACAGGAACTCGATAACCGTTTATTGGGCCACTGAAAGTATGAGTTTAAAAAAAATATATAACATCTTACTGAAAAACTAATTGAGTAACCATCACGCCGCTTTCCACGGGGGTAGGCAGAGAGAATAGATCGCCACATAAATCTGTCAACGAAAAAACCGAGAAAAACTTGGGATGATTCAGTATTTCAAATACTTCGGAATAATCGGCGTGTATGTATGAGGAGATGCATGAAAGTGGTAGAGGCGAATAATAGTTGCATGACAGAGTGGTGTGACGTTTTATTTTCTCTGCATACCCCTGCCGTGAAGCGGTGTGATGTTAGTTGATCTACATTAATTTGTTTTTTTTTTTAACATCTCATCAAAGATGAAGAAGAATATGGAAGTCTGGGCATTTACGGGGCTGACGACCGTCATAGGCTTTATGATGGTCGTCAGCCCCGTAAATTCCCAGACTTCCATATTCTTCTTCATCTTTGATGAGATGTTAAAAAAAATAATATGAAAATAACTCCTGTAATTGGAGATAATCCAGATTTTGTCAACAAGTATTTGGACACACTCAAAATGTTGTTAATACATTTTTTTCTTTCAACAACCATGACTTTTAATCGTTGGATTGGTCAACGTTCGTCAACAAAACAAATGTTATCATTTCATTTGATAAAGAGAAATAGTTTTACTTAGTAAATATCACTTTTTCTCAAAAATTAAGACGCAGTTTCACATACGGTGTTTGAAAATGATGCGGAATGCATTGAAACATTGCCACAATCGATTTTAAGAAATAGTGGTATTTACTAAGTAAAACTTGAATTTAAAGTTTTGTACTGACATTTCTATGTGGAACTGCATTTTACAGAAAACAACTTTGAATTTTTTTCCACATGAATTTTCTTTGACCAGTAACCGGGTTTCGTCGTAACCGACATCATCAGACTGCTGTGAGGCTAGACAAAATTCTATGTTATATTCACTACAACTCCTGCCAGTCTGATGATGTCGGTTACGACAAAACCCGGTTGCTGGTCAAATAAAATTAATGTGGAAAAAATTACAAAGTTGTTATTTTATTCTATAAAACTTGCATTAAAAATGGATAGATTTTACCACAAAGTGACTGCCCAATCAATTAATGAAAAAAGAGAATTGTGCTAATGTCGGAAAACGTATTAGTTATTCGAAGTGCTAGGCTTTGGTACGTTATTTGATGATTCCATATTAGCACACCATGATTAATAGCGTCGTTTTGTGAGTTGGCTTGACCGTAAAGAAATTTACCCATGAGTGAGGTGTGACTAACTCTACTAAGGGGAAAACTCGATACTTTATACGTTCTGTTATTTTGTTTACTGTTTGCGAACACGCTACGGATAAATATTAGGTTTGTGAATACTCGGCTTTTAGAAAAACCATACTATATTAGGTCTTTAGAAAATATTTGACAAAAATCGAGTTAATTTATCGATTTTTTGAGTATAAAATGGAGTATGAAACACCTTTATAATTTGATATGTCACCAGTAGGGAGAAAATATAGTAATTTTATTCATTGATTCGGCAGTCACTTTGTGGTAAAATCTATCCATTTTTTATTAATGCTTTATTTAGTAAATACAATTATTTCTTAAAATCTACTGTGACACGCGTTTCGATACATTCCGCATGTAAATTTTAAGTAGTGGTATTTACTATGTAAAAATATAATCAAAAATGGATAGAAAATACAGTACCTAATAGAAAAAATATATATACCAAAAATATATCTGAAATTGAAACATAATAAAATAACAACTTCGATATAGTTTTTTTCCACATATATATGTAGACAAAACTAAACAGTTGTTCATTTATTATATAAAATGCTGATTTACCAAGAAATGTCAGTACAAAACATGAATAAAATATTTCTCGTTATTAGATTAAATACATGCGTTTTTAATTTAAATTAACTTAGTAAATACCACTATTTTTTCAAATCTATTGTGACACGTGTTTCGATGTATTCCGCATCATTTTCGAATACCGTATAAGAAAAAGTAAATATGAAACAGTAATAATTTAAAGAAATTGTGGTATTAACTAAGTAAAATTTAAATAAAAATGGATAGATTTTACCACAATGTGACAGCCGAATCATTGATGAAATAAAATAAATGCGCATTAATTCGATATGGATTTAACCACCGTTATTTGAATATTAAACTAACCTAACGATTACATAGCCTCCGTGGTCTAATGGTTAGCGCGCTTGGCTACCGTGCTGGAGTTCTTATTATAGTGATTTTACGACGATAGGTGGGTACTCCGTGGTCTTGATTATATTTTTTAACGCTTTTAATCAAATGCACGAATCGTAAAATGCATACAAATTCCTTGACCTTAGCACATACCTGCATATGTGTGTATAGTTATGTGCTTGTATTTCCTATTTACATAGTAATCTTTGCTTATCGTGTCCGAATTGAATTGTGCCAACTCAAATTTACCATCTAAATGAATTTGTTTTTAATCAAAGTTTTATATTTAGTAAATACCACAATTTCTTAAAATCAATTGTGACGTGTGTTTTGATGCATTCCGTATCATTTTCAAACACCGTATGTGAAGAAGTTAAGTCTAAAATTTAGAGTTATGTCCTTGGGACGTTTAAGGTTGAAGAGGGGGTAGAAACTATTTCTTATTTTTATTTATTTGTGGATTTTGTTATATTTTTTATTATGAAATAAGATTTTTATTTAAAAAAATAATAAATAAATAAAAATATGAAACAGATCTTACCCCCTCTGCTAAAATTATAACAAATCTACAAATAAATAAAAATAAGAAATAGTTTCTACCCTCTCATTAACCTTCATCGTCCCAAGGAACCCTAAACTGTAAAATTCAAACTTAGCTTAAAAATGATGCGGAATGCATCGAAACACGTGTCAGAATAGATTTCAATAAAAAGTGGTATTTTAGTAAGTAAAATTTAAATAAAAAAATGGGTAGATTTTATCACAAAGTGACTGCCGAATCAGATAATAAATTAATGTAATTAAGTATTGTATTTACTGTTGACGCTCTGATCGTTTCAGTCTTGTTAGTCAATAACCACTTTCATCGCTCTCACACATTATCAGAATGATAGCGATTAACGTTGTCATCAAAGCTTTAAATCCAGCGCATTTAAATATCTTACGGTTCTAAAATAATTTTATCCAACGAATAATGGCAACTTGGGACCATTTCCAAGAGATTTAAGACAAGATAGGAATGGTCAGAACAACTTCTTTAAAATGCTTGACCTCATTATAAGTAATAAAGACACCAGCCTCAATCTGCGCATAATAGTAATAATAATAATCTATTACATCAGACAATAATATGTATTAACTTTTAAAAACGTCTGAGACATTACTATCTGTCATTAGAATCCTAACTGTCGATCAAACCTCCTCCCTCTACCTCCTTCCCTAAACTCCCTTCTTCCTTTGCCCTCCTTATTATCGTCTTTTGTTAATTGGTAATTGGTATATTAATATGTAATTTATGTTTTTTTTTTAAATGTCAATTTGTAATTTATGTTTTTTAAATGTTCAATTACTATCTACCCTCTGATTGCAAACGGCTATATATGGTATCAAACGTTTTGATCAATATCACTAGTCCGTCTTTGGTCGGTTGGAAGATATTGCTTTTTAGCAATAAGCCCGCCAATGTACTTTTTATTTTCTGTACGTGAAGTTTAAATAAATAAATAAAATAAATAAATAAATAAATAAATAGTACAATGCTATATCTTTTCAGTGATTCTCTATGAATCTCAAATACAGTCAAATATGGACTCTCACACAATCTATAGAAACATGCTCCAGTATTATAATAATTAGACTGTTTAAACGCGGTCGGGGAAACGAGGTAAATTACCCCAAATGGGGTAAAAACGATTTTTTCGGGGTAATAAGGATTTTTTTCTAGTTTGCTATTTCATAATTAGTACTTTTACAAATTTAAACAATTCAGAAAGCGAATAAATGCTGAAGACTATTCAAATTGCCCTTACATAAAAAAGTCCTACATTAGGAGTGCAAAAAAACAGATTCACTCTGCAATACACAAAAACAACATGATATCAACACAACTATTGCATGTAGTGCGCTTATGTGCAAAGGCAAATAGCCGCAAGTAAAAAACAGTAGTTTCGAGCTAAACGAGTTTATAGTTAACTTCAAATGATGCTTTTTGCCAAAACATGTGTCAAATTAATACAATTTGGCGGCTATTTAGATAATGAATATCTTGGTAAAGAAGGAATAGAGGAATAGAATAGGAAAGAGTAGAGCAAAATCTGTGATTGTATATGATAGAGGCCAGTTATAAGAATGCTTTGAGCCGTGTTACGCCAAACCGCCGCAACTTGAGTTACGGCTAGTTGCCTTTACACATTAGCTAACGTTAATGTGAGTTCATTTATTTTAGATCTGTATTCAGTAATAATATTAGTAAAAAGTGGAGTTGCTTCAATTGAATTTAGAGCTTCACATGTGCATTTACTAGAATTTGCTCACACGAGTCCGTTTGTTCAATGTTGTTTGCACCTTGGCTTATATTATATTATGACGACGGTATGCGTGCAGTATTGGGCACCGCATACTGTGTACGGACTGTATTATATTACCTACTAAGAAAATATGTTGTTCTGAGAAAAGTCAGTTTTCCATACGAGAATAATTGTGACGTCAAGATGATATCATCAATACAAAGCTATAATGTGAACACTCCCGTTTTTGATTATCAAATATAACTAACTAGCTACCTAACCGTAACGCTGCTTCCCCACAGGGGTGGGCAGAGAGAATAGAACGCCATACCAATCTGTATTTGTAAATATTCTTTGCTTCCTCCGATTTCATGCCATTCGAATTTTTTGTGAGGTCAAGGGATCTTGCATCTCTTTCGTCACTGCAACCATATTAGGTCTATTGTGACCTCCCTCTGTATTGTACTCTCAAGACCTACATGAGTCATGTAGCTCACGACCTGTCTTGGTGGTAAGAGCTTCACCTTCTCGGAGTCCAGTAGTGGTCCTCCAAGGAATCCAAGGTCATTCCTCATACATATCTTCGATCATCCGTCTTCTTACTCCATTCCCAAATATTTGAAATACTTGTTTATGTTATCAAGTTTTATTTGGTCTTACTCTGCTCCTAATTCCAACTACATTCGCCTCATAAATCGTTCTTTCCTCACTCATTCGTTCCACATGTCCAAACCATCTCAACACATCTTTCTTTATTATATCGATGATGCTTATTTCAGTCTCGCAATCATTCCTTATATCACCATTCGAACGTCTATAATACATCGTTTTGCCGCATATTTGTCTGAGAGATTGCATTTCCACTGCATTTAGAATACTTTTATCTTCCTTTTGCCAAATCCATGTTTTACTTCCATACCTTGTACATACTCGTATCTCTTTGTCTTCATATAATAAACGATCAAATTATCACTGCATTTATTTGTTGCAGTGCCATATGCACCATTGGGTGCGGGCAAGCGTCAGTGGTTGTTTTTATACCGATCAATACTACGCTGAAATCGAAATTTTACTTGGTAAATATCACTATTTCTTAAAATCTGTTGTGACACGTGTTTCGATGCATTCCGCATTATTTTCAAACATCGTATGTGAAGCAATTTCTAAATTTTACATTGGGACTTTTAGTTTGTTTTTGTACCGATATATTACGCTGAAATTTAATGTACAACATTTTGAGTGTGTTCTAATACTTGTTCACAAATCTGGATTATCTCCAATTATAGGAGTTATTTTTCATATTATATAGCCTATGACGGTCGTCAGAGCCCGTAAATGCCCAGACTTCCGTATTCTTCTTCATCTTTGATGAGATGTCAAAAAATAATATGAAATTGAATGTAGTACTTTATTCACCATTGTTAGTTTTCACTATTTTCTTTGTACAAAGCCGTTGTTTTATTTATATTTATTTATTTACATGACACAATACACGTGTGCAGTGACAGCGCACTTTGTTTTGTTTGAGTAGCCAAGTTATTGGACACTTGCCCCGCAAATCGCACTAGTGCGCAGTCTCCCAACTTCGCATAGGCTGATTCTAATTACAGCTCTTTATGCTATTCACACGCTGCAGGAACAAAGTGACTTGTACTTCGTCGTAAAGTTTATTTTGGCCTTTCGCATAGACTCTTTTGAAGCTTTGATAAAAGTCGCGGAATTTGAGGGAGCAGTGAACTGGAACGTCGCTTCCCGCGAATATATCATGTGCTAAGCTCCTGATCGTGAGATTTTTGCAAAATGAGCCCCATTTGGTGAGATTCTTGCAAATACAGCACTGGTTCATGAGATTTTTACAAATACAGCTCCGGTTTGTGAGACAATTGCAAAAGGAGCCACGTTTCGTGAGATTCTTGCAAATACAGCCCCGGTTCGTGAGATTCTTGCAAATAAAGCTCTGGTTCGTGAAATTATTGCAAATACAGCTGGGTTCATGAGATTCTAGCAAATACTGTTGCCATTTTCAATGTTTTGTACTGACATTTCTTGGTGCAACAGACATATCAGTGACGATAAAACCCGGTTACTGATTAAATAAAATAAATGTGAGGTTGTTATTATTATTATTTTTTAATATTGAAAGCATTAACTTTGTGGATAATATTGATATATTATTTTGAGAAATAAAAATACTGTTTTTTGATCCACTCACATTTTTATTAACCAACTAGTTCGGCAACAAACTGTTGCCCTCTTCAGGGTTAAATATATGACTAGTCATAAATTAATAAAAATGTGAGTGGATCAAATAACAGTCTTTTTATTTCTCAAAATAATATGTGTTATTTTATTATTTAAATACAGTTCCGGTCAATGGAATTCTAACAAATACAGCTTCAGTTTGTAAGATTGTTCAAAGTAGAGCTCCAGTTTATGGGGTTATTGAACAACGAGCTCCAGTTTGTAAGAGTCTCGCAAATATAACTCAATTTTATGGAATTCTTGATTAGCGCGCTCCGGTTTATGGGGTTCTTGCAAAATAGGCTATTGTTCTAGAAATTCTTGCGATTACAACTCCTGCTTGTAAGATTCTTGCAAATAGAGGCACACTTTTTAGATTTTAACACCTGGTACTGGAACACTTATGATGAGGAAGGCGGAAACGCGCAAATAAAGACGATTATTTTTTTATCGAAAATTTTAAAAGTTATAAGGGCGAGAAGAACAAAGCGACGCCAATAGACAAAGAGCGAGCGCGACGTATATATGTTTGAATTTTAATCTGAGCACACAAATATTGGTCCTCCACCCCTTTATATATGATTTTTAAGGAGTTACATGTGGTGGAGACAATATTGTAAACAAAATAAAAGTCGATGAACTGCGTCTCTTTATTCTTCTCGCATACATTTATGAATATAATTTTAATACACAAATTCTTATAAAAATACACAAATTTGTAAGGAACAACACCTTTTTTGTCCGTTTATTCCAATTCACGTGTAGTGTTCATGGTTTTATGAAACAGGTTTCAAAAATTATAAATAAATCAATATAAAACTTATTACTTTACGTGTATTATTATTGATATATAATAGCAATATGTATTTTGATAAAAATTAGACAGCTCCTGAGCACATAAATTGTTTTTAGATAAAAATTAACAGTAAACAAAATGGAACATTAAAAAAACATTCATGTAAAATATTTGCAAACGATGATACGATATTTATAATACTTTATTGAACTGCAATATTGAGTACAATGGTACTTTTAGATCGATATTATTGTGTATTTATTGTACGATCGATATGTATTGTACTGTAATATTGAGTACAATAGTACATTTAGATCGATATTATTGTATATTTATTGTACGATCGATATGTATTGTACTGTAGTATTAAGTACAACAGTATTTTGAGATCGATATTATTGTATATTTATTGTACGATCCATATTTATTGCACTGTAATATTAAGTATTTATTACTTTGTCCGCCTCCATAGTGTAATGGTCAGCACGCTCGGTTCTCATTCTGGAGGTCCCGGGTTCAATTCCCAGGGGGGGTCAAATAAATATAAGTGATTTGTTCACTCCAATATTTGTACCACTGGACTGGTACCTGAAGCGGAGGGCTGATCACCTTTCCTTCATGTGTTAGCGATCAAGATAACACTGCGTTTATATGCAGTGCCCTATGCACCACTGGGGTGCGGATAAGGGTTTATCATATCAATATTAAGTACAGTAGTATCTTATAAAATCTTAAATTATGATTTTAACTATGTTAGTACGAATTATAATTTTATTAATCTTGTTATATTTCCTTCTTTACAGGTAAGTTTAAAGTATTTATTATCAAAATACACGAGTTGGGTATGAAGCCATATTGATGACCTGTATTGGAGTAAGTATAAGACAATTATTCCCACAAAATATGTAGAAATACTTTCTTAATAGCATACAAATTATAAGAAAATTAAGGCAGTGGAGAGGTGAGGATATTCGATCTCTCAGACGAATGTGCGAAAATTAAAAAAAAATCATATGATGATGTGTTTATTCCTCGCTTTTTGTACTCATCAGAAGATTGTTAAGCAATTAAAATCGTACTTACTTTATGTATTTATTTTAAATCAAACACAGATTTTTTGAGTCTACTAAGTTGTATTTTATTAACAAAAACACATAAAAAGTTATACTGTGACAATTGTTTCGCCTTGTTGTTAGGGGATTATCAAACGAATGTGAAGATCAAATGGACTACGGTCCTTATGTAGCTATACAATTCTAAGTGACAGTTTTAACACGTGCAGCAATAATTTATGGGAGACAACACTACTTACTTGCTTAAACAACATTACTAACTAACTAAAATTAACTAACCATCACGCCGCTTCTCCGCAGGGTTAGACAGAGAGGTTAGACCGCCACACCACTTTGTCTTTGCAAACTTTCTTTGCCTATTCACCAAGCCTATTTTTTTAAAAAGGTATAACCCGCAAAGCGTCTATTTTAGATGCTTGTCTGCAGGTAGGATAGCCAGTATATGGAAGGTAAATGTGAAAAATACATCACAAACACCCAGACCAATTGAAAATATCTTTCTTGAATTCATTTTGCAATTTGCGGAAATCGAACCCGCGACGCCAGTTTCACAGTCGATCGTCTACCCAACTACGCCCTGTAAATGCCCAGACTCTCATATTCTCCTTTATTTTTGTTGAGATATCAAAAAATCTAATATTTCTCTATAGTTACTCATCATAATATGCATTAGAATATTTCGCTCACTCCTTTCAAGAACGTCATAAATCAAAAAACTTGATTTTTCAGGAAAATGTTTTTAAAGTTTAAAAATATAATACAATGTATAAAAATAAATACCAAGCCACTTATTGAACTTTTTACTGTGCAAATGATCTTTTTAGGTAAAATGTGAAGGTTTTTTCTCCATTTGAAAAATATTTAGTACATTTAAAAAATTATTAAACAATACCTTTTCTTCAAAATGCAAAAACAACACTTTCTGCCCTGGTAAATATTAAGTTAAAAATATGCCTCCTTTGCTGGGATATAGTACATTTTCTGGGCATTCCGAAAACATGCACAACTGAAATTTTTTGATTTATGACGTTCTTGAAAGGAGTGAGTGATTTATCACGTTCTCGATGCTTTTTTTAAAATTACCATTTGAATTATCATGTCCAAGTGTCTGAAATCTAGCTACGGCTTATGCAAAACCGTTTATCATGTCCCTACTCAGGCTTCAACTTTATAAGTTTCATACCTATGCCTACTTGTGAGTGGATTTACTCTTTATGTTTAAAGATACTATAATTTCATGTAATTCATGAGTGAAAATTCTAGGCAAAAACACTCGCTCACATTCTCGATGTGCCTATATTTATCTATTTAATAGGCTGGTGGGTGAAGGAGGGAGGGGGGGAATGGGGGGATAACGGACCGCGACCTCGGCCTTGCGTTGCCCCCCCTGCCGTCCAGTACCCCTCCCCCTCGCTCGAGCCATCCCACTCGCCGATTGTATTACCTCCTCTAACTCCTGTGCTCCTAGTCGACACTCACTAGATCGCTCATTTATTGTAATCCTACACTGCATTTATATATTAAATAACGCTGACGTTGAGTCCGAATCCTGGATTATAATCACATAACTCCTGTAATTGGAGATAATCCAGATTTTGTGAACAAGTATTTGGACACACTCAAAATGTTGTAAATAAATTATCTGGTCAAATTATAAGCTTAATAACAAAAATGAAAATGGTATTTTCTGGCGTTTCTCGTGTGTGTGATAATAATCCAGGATTCGGACTTCACATACTAATATAAGAGTTTCTGCTTAGTAAAAAGCTTCTTTACATCTCACCAATAGATGTCACTAGTGAAGTTCTAGTGATTCAACAACAAGGTTTCTAAATTGGTTCATATATATAGAACTTCCAAGAATTTGAGTAGTGTGGTTGTCAATAGTGGGTAGAATTGGTGAATGTTACACGTGTGTAAAGTAATCACTTAAACCGGCCTGTGACGGTCGTCAGCCCCGTAAATGCCCAGACCTTTTATATTCTTCTTCATATTTGATGAGATGTCAAAAAATAATAAGTTTTACTTGGTAAATACCGCTATTTCTTAATGGCTCTTGTTCACTACACGGAATTTTACTGTCCGGGAGTCCTAATTATCTAAATAAAAGCGACTACGACAGTTTAGCGTGATCGAGTTCACGCCCACTGATCGAGCGCACCGATTCGGAGAAAGATGGACAAGTGCACAAGCCAATCATCCGTTTTTTCATGCTAACCGGACTGCCGGACTGCAAAATTTCGTGGAGTGCACAAGCGCTCTAACCCTAGAATACTAAACCATCGTAAAAATTACGACGGCAAATTGACGATTCCTTAAAAAATAAATAAAAGTACGATAAATAAAAGGTGAAGAGTTGAAAGGAATAGAGAGAGTTAATATTGAAATCGTTGTTGTTTAGAGGTTATGTTTGCTCAAAATCATTTTTAAATCAAATGGAAGGTTTGTTTTAAAAATTGGATCAAATTGATCAATGCGTTTATTTGGATAAAATTGTTGAAACGTATTTTTTTGCCAGCGCCGCGGCCATCAATCAGTCATGCCCTGGTAATGTGAACCGCTCGCTTCCATTCAATCTTCCCATTTTGTGCTAAAAGCGCTCTCGTATTTTGAAAAACATCTTCGCTCAAGTACTTGATAAATGTAGTACCTATACACCTACTTTTTATGCCTAATTTTTCAATATCCTGACGTTTGGACCAAGAATCGGATAATGTATTAATAAAAAATAAAAAAACACAAAAAAATTATTTATCAGTTCGAAACAAAATTTTGTTTCGTTTTTTTTTTTTATTACTTATTTTATTTTTTTTTCATTTTTTTTTCTATTTACACAAATATTTCAATTTCATACTATTTCTGTGAGCCTAAGCGTCTCATTATTATAAATAGGTATCAAATTGTGATAGAGTGGGTTCGAGCCGAGAAACTCTGACTTAAGAGTCCGCGACACTAACCACGGGACCACAACCCGAGACAAATTTAATGTTATAATTTTATTGTTGTAATTATTTCATGTTTTTAAAAAAACCGCCTCCGTAATATAATGGTCAGCACGCTCGGTTACCGTTCTGGATGTCCCGGGTTCGATTCCCAAGGGGGGTTAATAAATATAAGTGAGTTTTTCACTGTAATATTTATTCAATATTACCATGGACTGGTACCTGAAGCGGAGGGCTGATCACCTTTTCTTCATGTGTAAACGATCAAGATAACACTGCGTTTATATGACACAGTGCCCTATGCACCATTGGGGTGTGGATAAGGTTTTTTTTTTTTTCATGGTGTACGTGAAAAGATAAGCATTTTTAGCCATATCTTTATTCGTAGATGAATATGTTTATGGTTTATAATAAATATTGACTAAATTAGTTTTTCGTTCAATTTCAAATCACATTTCTAGAAATTTGACTTGCGAGGTATTGTCTTGCCGGAGAGGAATCGTATCCATGGGAGGCGCCGCCTCCCGAGGGCCGACACCCACGCGTCCTCCCCGACGGGGTATCCAGTATCCAGATAAATCTGCGCCGAGGACGACTTCTGACGCTTTTTGATAAATTATATCCACCCTGCGGGGTCGCATATTCTCAAGGCGATATGAAAAACGTACAGAATATAATAATGTGCAAATTCTAAGTAATGATGGGCCAATATTTTAAATGGAATTGCTTTTATGTTTTATTGGGAAATGTAACTTTTTAAAGAGAATTATTTATTTTTAATTTTTTTATTATTTCAACAAACATTTAAATTTCATACCATTTCTGTGAGCCTAAGCGGCTCATTATTAGAAATAGGTATCAAATTAAGGTAGAGTGGGTTCGAACCGAGAAACTCCGACTCGAGAGTCCGTGACATTAATCACGGGACCACAACCCGACACGTTGAGTGGACGCGCTCCGCCAAGCTGACGTCGCCAGTTCGACTCCTTTGAATTCCAAAAAAAATGTATCCCTCGAATGGTGCATGAGGTACCCCATCAATCGAGACGTTAATACGATTATTATTTACATTTGACATCTCAACATATATGAATAATAAATAAATATTCCGGGTATTTACAGGGCTTATGACCTGTCATAGGCTGTTAAGTAATCACTTTACACACGTGTAACATTAAATATTCTACCCATGATTGACAAACATTCTCAAATTTTCGGAACTCCTAGATATATTGAGCAATCCATGACACAATACACATGAGTTCACAACAGCCATCTGTGTTGGATTGAGACAAAATTTTATTAAGCAATGAACCTTTTATTTTTAAGGCTATGACAGATCATGAGCCATTTAAATACCCAAACTATTTATTTATTATTCATCTATGTTGAGTTGTTAAAAATAAATAATAATCTTATTAACAACGTCTCGATTGATGGGGTACCTTATGCACCATTCGAGGGATCTTTTTTGTGCAATTCAAAGGAGTCGAACTGGCGACGTCAGCTTGGCAAAGCGCATCCACTCAACCACGTTAAATCAAAGAACCTTTTATTTTTAAAGGCTATGACAGGTCATGAGCCATGTGAATACCCAGACTTCCATAATCTTTTTCATCTTTGTTGGGATGTTAAAAATATAAAAATATCTCCTTAGTGGAGAGAATCCATTTTTGAGTGTGTACAAGTATTTGGACACACTAAAAAATGTTGGAATGTTATGTAACTTTTGTATTAATATGTATTGTACATACATACTTGTTTTCGCTTCAAAATGATAAATTAATGATTCATACTGTTATCATTTCCAAGCTTATCATTAGAAAGATGCTCATTCGCGTGACCACATCTTATTTTGTATGAATAGCAATATTGTTACAAGCCTACATATATTTGTTTCTATAATCATTGTATGTCAAACACGATCTGTTCATATTGATCTCTTATATCGTATTCTCTCCGCAAATATATGGTGTCCTGAACTAATAAACAAGTTGAAATAAAACAGTTTTTGTTTAATAAATAAATAAATAAAATAATACTCTAATTGTTGTCTAAAACATAAAATTGATTATGCAAAAAAAACCTGACTCAGATATACAAAATTTACTCAAACTTGCATTTAAATACGCGCATATTTAAATGCAAAGTTGAGTCAAAATAAAGATTGAATAAATGGATAATTCCAGGATATATCACGTGTTTGAAATATTTTTAAAAAAACTTATTTTTTAAAGTGGAAATGTGTTTTTATTAATTACACAAATATTTCAATTTCATACTATTTCTGTGAGCCTAAGCGGCTCATTATTACAAATAGGTAAATTGTGGTAGAGTGGGTTTAAACCGAGAAACTCTGACTTAAGAGTCCGCGACACTAACTACGGGACCACAACCCGACTCACATATCACTCACTCCTTTCAAGAACGTCATAAATCAAAAATCGACAATTTTCAGTTGTGCATGTTTTCGGAATGCCCAGAAAATGTACTATAAACCAGCAAAAGAGGCAAATTTTTAACTTAATGTTTACCCGCTACAGGGCAGAAAGTGTTGTTTTTGCATTTTGAAGAAAAGGTATTGTTTAATTATTTTTTGAAATATACTTAATATTTTTCAAATGGAGAAAAACCTTCAGATTTTACCTAAAAAGATCTGTTGCACAGTAAAAAAGTTTAATAAGTGGCTTGATATTTATTTTTAAAACATTGTATTATATTTTTAAACTTTAAAAACGTTCTCCTGAAAAATCAAGTTTTTTTATTTATTTGACGTTGTTGAAAGGAGTGAGCAATTTACTGTACATACATAATAATTTTACATTTTTCGACATTTCTACGCAGATGTAGAAGAATATGAAAGTCTTGGTATTTACAGGGCTTACAGCCTGCGATAGCCTGGTTAAGTGATCACTTTACATACGTGTAACATTCAACATTCCATCCATCATTGACAAACACACTGTTCATTTTTTTGGAAGGCATATGTACATATATCATAAATCAATCTCATGGCGTTCCATGATCGAGTTCCACAATCATCTCTGGAATTATATTGCTTTTTTTTTAAGCAAAGACTCTTTTATTTGTATGCAAGTTCCGAACTCGGATTATTTTACATCCTGAGAAACGTCTGAAAATCTTATTTTAATTTTTCATGTAGCTTATAATTTCATCAGATATTCTATTTGGACACAGTAAAATTGTTTTGAATCCAATGTATTAATCAATCCATTGAAAAAAACGCGCTAAGAGTGTCAGAAATGAAGACTGTATGGAGCATATCTGGCTTTTGAAAAAAAAACAAAATATCTTTATTTTATGTATTAATTTAAAATCAAACACAGATTTTTTGAGTCTACAAAGTTACTAAGAGTCTACTAAGAACTTAATAGACTCAAAAAATCTGTGTTTGATTTTGAATTAATACATAAATTAAAATGGAGTTCTACAAAAAAATCTGTTTGATTTTTAACTAATACATTAATTAAAATGGAGTTCTACAAAAAAATCTGCGTATGATTTTTAATTAATACATAAATTAAAAAGTAGTTCCGCAAATTAAAAGCCAAATCAAGAAATAAAATATCTAAAATATTCTTTAATTCAACCTAGAAACTTTTAGAAAGCGCCCGTTAGGTAGTATTTCATGAAAATGGCGCTAAATTTTATTATTTTTTAAAAATATTATTATGAATCTGTTAATTTGCTGCAATCATTTTGTGGTACACTCGAATTCACAAATAATAGAATTTTGAGGTCGCCCGAACGGATAAGAAAGTATATTAATAATAAATAAATACAAATACCAGAGAACCTATCTTATCAAAACAAGATTACGCTTCCACAGAAAATACATACGTCAGAATAAATGACGATTCGACTATGTATAAATGTGTATGTATTTATCTGCACATTGTTCACTGTGTGTCAGTCGGTGGCTCATTGTTCACAACAATGACCTCTCCGGTAATAACTTTTTCAAAATCCATAATCAATAAGTTTAATTGAATATATATGAAAGTGTTAAGTGCATATTTTTATTGATCCCGTGCGAAATATGTGGTTTTTATTATATCGTGGGTGTACAAGCAAAACATTATTCTTCTTCCTGACTACATCCCAGCTTATTGTCCTTGTAGACTGCTGGGGTCAGCTCTCCTCGTCCTCAGGTTATAGGTCATTCTGTCGTGGACAACGTCACCTAGGCCATACCTTCGAATCATGTTATCTTTCTGCTTCACCCATGATTCCTTGGTCTTCCTCTAGATAACTGTCGAGATAGAAAAAGACTAAAAACACATTTGTTTGCTAAATCATTTCCACCATAATATTTTCCCCAATTCATTCACAGTGAAGCGCCCTTGAGGTATTTTTTTACGAAAATGGCGCTATATAAGTTATCCAATTTTATTATTATTATTATAGATCCATTTCTATTGCCTGACTGACCGTACTGGCAAAATATCATCTCGAAAATATGGAATTTTGACTTAATGATGCAGTATTATAATGTTTTCAAGTTTCTTTAAGCTTGAAAAATACACTAAGTAGTTTGAAATGTCATATTTATGTGGTTTTAAAAGCAAATTCAAGTTTTTGTTCAAAAGTGGGCATTTTATTCAGGCTAAATGCTTTTAATGACAGGGATTATTCAAACAGGGAATTTAGAGTTAACGTTTTTTGCCAGTATACCCACGATATTATTGTTTTGTGATTTTATTACATATACTTCCATCAGAAATATTAAATATCTCATAAGTTTTACTAAATTACTAACAGTACTGTACAAATCACATTTTCTCAAAAAATTTTAAGAAAAATATAATTAATAATTACGTTTGTTTTTTTAATTGTAAATATAACTAAAATTTCAGATTTTTTTCGTATGTCGCTCGCTCCTTTCAAGAACGTCATAAATCAAAAAACTTGATTTTTCAGGAGAACGTTTTTAAAGTTTAAAAATGTTACACAATGTATTAAAAAAATATATCAAGCCACTTATTGAACTTTTTACAGTGCAACAGATCGTTTTAGGTAAAACCTGAAGGTTTTTTCTCCATTTGAAAATATTTAGTTTATTTAAAAATATAATAACACAATACCTTTTCTTAAAAACGCAAAAACAACACTTTCTGCCCTGTAGCGGGTAAATATTAAATTAAAAATATGCCGCTTTTGCTAGGATGTAGTACATTTTCTGGGCATTCCGAAAACATGCACAACTGAAAATTAACTATTTTTGATTTATGACGTTCTTGAAAGGAGTGAGCGATGTGTGTGTGAGTTAATTGTGCAATCGACTGTGTGTGTGTGGTGATAGTCCAGATTTGTTATTTATTGACTTGGCATTAACTTCGAATAACATCTTCTTCTTTTTCTTCATCTTCTTCTTCTTCTTCTTTTTCTTCATCTTCTTCTGTGTGCAGGCCTTGTGGGCTGTTTTGAATAGGGATTAATTACAAGATCGTTTATTATCATTCACTTTACTACACTCTGAATTACATACACCCTTCGCTTCTTCTTGGTGTAGACCTCATGACCTGTTTTTAAGAGGGTTAGCCTCCTGCGATGTCGATGCCCAGCTGTCAATCCATCTTTGGTGGTCTGCCTGGGAGTCGTTTACCTTGAGGTTGGTCGTGCAGTGCAATGCGGGAAGTCTTCCATTCTCTTCACATGCGCTTACCATTGTCTTCTTCGTTGTCTTCTTCACCTGACGACACCTTGGAACTCGCATACTTCTCTTATCCTGGTGTAACTTGTATTGTGTTGGTTTTAATAATTGTAAATATTACTTAAATAAATGATTTTTGTGTGTGTGTGTGTGAGTTCATAGTGCAATCGAGTGTATGTACATATGTGATGATAGTCCAAACATGTTATTTATTGCTTTGGCTTTAACTTCGAATAACATGATGATTTAAACATGAAAATAAGTCTCGCGTAATACCACTTTTTGAGTTTATTAACGTAAACACGACTAGTTTCGAGAACTACATATGTTCTCATCGACACACAGTGCGTTATATTGGCAATCTAGCGGAACTTTATTATTTTTTTTATGCTTATATTTTGAAAAAAATATTTTATTCCAATAGCAAACAAACCATTTAACAAAACTGTTTAATTATTTTTAAATTAAATCATTCTGAAAAATACGTAAACGTATCGGAAACCCGAGCTTCAGCGCGCCGGTGGGGGTGAGCAGTTTTAAACGAATGCGCATCAGTCGCTTAGTTATCATATTATAAAGTTGTATCATGTATGTGTAATATTTGTATTATATTTGTGTAATACTAGTTTATCAAGGTATATTGTGCGTGTTTTTATTTTAGTAAATATTATTTCGTTAGCCTGCAAAGTCTTGTTGAATTTATAGCTCGTTAATATAAATTACAATTGCTTTATTCCAATTATAACTAGGCTTTTAGTATGCGATACCGTAAAAACCGTACTATGATACTACCTGTCGCAACAGGTGAAAATACAAACAAATGGAACGAAACAGGTACAATAATCTAATACCCTGTTTTTTGGAGCTAGTCGCCAGTCTCTTAATGTAAGGGACTTTAAAAATATACAGTTCAGATAAAATTCTTTATACACTTATGAGTAAATAAATAAATAAAATAATTCATAAGACACTCGGTAAAAACAACCCAGGAAATTTCTTTGGTGATATGCGTGTTATGCGTATTGCAGCCTAAAGAATTCGTAGGCGTTTTAGTAGTTCTTTGTCAATTTAGTTCGGCCTTATTTGGCATAATCAAATAGTATTTTATGTAAAATTTGAACGAATCCATTATGTGGTCTGTGGTCATCTTTGCGCGCATGATAATCTTGGTTCAAGCTTCACATTTTTAGTGAAGAACGTTAATAATTATGAAAAATGTATAATTCACAATTTATTTTTATAACGTTAAATTATCTTTGAACGCAGTTTTTGGCATCTTCAGTAAGTAATTACTATATTAATTGAATTTTAATGTAATATCATATGTTTAAAATTAAAAATACTAAAAAAACATGAGTGTTTCATAATGTCTTAATATGACGAAACGCGTCAAATATTATCATATAAGTATATCGTAGTCGTACAGGAGAAAGTGACCAACTAACAAAACGTAAAATGTTCAGGAGGGCCATTTAAGTCACTTTTGCTTGGCAAGAAAATAAACATCAATGCAATATTATACTACTATGTTTAAAATCCTTTGGGATTTTTTTAAGGGCAAAATTAAGCTAGTAAGATATCAAATAGTCAATGATCTCGTTTTTGTAAAAAATGCACTTGGTCACATTCTTTTATATGACTACGATATGTAAATAAAAGTAAAATTCAATCCAATAACCGTGTTTAATTTTGGACATGTTACCTAACAATTCAATATGGAATTCTATCAACTGTCTGCAGTTACAATAAATATAATCTTGACTTGGAATGTTTAGTAAAAGTCATTCCCGCTATGTATCATATGTATATCTGTAGATCACTATTCGATTACCGCCTTCGATTATTGATTACAGATATTAATGATGATTCGTATCAAAATATCTCGGATAATTTGTGCGCCTAGTAAAATTTATGTCATCCATCAAACTAGGATCATTAGTCAGAATATCATTATGGAATCGATTGTTATATTGTGTGTTTATTTCAGAACGCGAATTTCCAAATGTTTTTTTAGCATACAATAGTTCTTGCTTTACGAAATAAAAATTCATTTTCTAGAGATAAGAGCTAAATAAATATATATACCTAAATAAAAACAGAATATATGCTTTCTCATGACGATAATAATTATTATTTCAATAATAATAATGATTTTGTATAATTCATTTAGCGCCATTTTCGTAAAACGTTGCCTCGAGGGCACTGAGGCATATTTTAATTGTTGACGTTATTCTTCTTCTCTTTTACCACTATTTCTTAAAATCTACTGTGACACGTGTTTCGATGCATTCCGCATCATTTTAAAACACCGTGTTTGAAAATGATGCTGAATGCATCGAAACACGTGTCACAGTAGATTTTAAGAAAGAGTGGTATTTACTAGGTAAAACATTTATTGAAAATGAATATTTTATTGTTTATTATTGAAACACCGGTGTTTGAAAATGATGCGGAATGCATGGAAACAAGTGTCACAGTAGATTTTAAGAAATAGTGGTATTTACTAAGTAAAACATTAATTGAAAATTAATATTTTATTGTTTGTTATTGAAACACCGGTGTTTGAAAATGATGCGGAATGCATCAAAACACGTGTCACAGATTTTAAGAAATAGTGGTATTTACTAAGTAAAAATGAATATTTTATTGTTTATTCTTGAAATGCTTTATTTAATTTGTTACGCATTTACTTATGTCGAGTTCGTCTCTTTGCAGGGCAACGTAGGGAGCGGCGCGCGCTCCGGCCCGGCGCGCGCGGCGGCGCCCCCCGCCATGGCCGCTAGCGCCTACCACGCCGCCTGGGGGCCCGGGCCCCCCGCCGCGCGCTACCCGCCCCCGCCGCCGCACTTCCCCGCGCCGCTCACCGCCCATCCGCAGGTGAGGACCGACTACTGACCAGACAATAAAGTCTCTTTCCAATTTCATACCAAATGTCCATCAGTCTTAGGAAAGTATGAAGTTATGAGTGAAAAAAAAGTTCACAAACATCAAAATATCATATTTATTTTTTATTTTTATTTTATTTATTTATTTGGGATTTTTACAGCTATAACAATACAATATACAATAACAATTAATAAATCTACAGCCAATTACAAAAGATCCACCGATAATGTTATTCTTATAATTAGTGATGAATGAAAGTAATGTTTGTGGTTGGAGTGAGTGTGTTTGTGTGTGTGTGTGTTTGGGTATGTAAGAGGGTGTGTGTGTGTATATTACCGAGTGTTTTGTAAAAATTAAAAATAGGCTATTTCGGTTTATGAAATTGCTCATTTTTAATTATTATATTTATATTTTTTCAAATGTTAACTTTCACTTTCACGATTTTCATTTGAAAAAAATGTGTACGTTGTAAATTTGCGAGTTGGAAATTCCCTTATTGCTTGCTTTACAATATATATATATATATATATATATATATATATATATATATATATATATATATATATATATATATATATATATATATATATATATATATATATATATATATATATTGCTGAGGGTTGTGACCCTTGCAGAAGCAATGACTCTTCTCCAGTTATCCCTTGACTGCGCTGCACGTAGCGCTCCAACCACTGAGGTGCCTGCTGCTGCCTTAATTTTATCGGTCCATCGTGTGGGGATCTTCCTCTCCCTCTCTTTCCCTCCAGGCTACCGATCACAACTAGTCGTTCCAGGCTATCCTCGTTGCCACGCGCAACGTGTCCAAAGAACTAGAGAATCCGTCGGGTACAGATATTGGCCAGAGACAAGCCATCCAAGCGTAGTTCCTGGCGAATGGACTCATTGGTGCGTCTAGCTGTCCATGGAATATATATATATATATATATATATAATATATATATATATATATATATATATATATATATATATATTTATATATATATATATATATTTATATATATATATATATATATATTTATATATATATATATATATATATATATATATATATATATATATATATATATATATATATATATATATATATATATATATATATATATATATATATATATATATATATTATATATATATATATATTTTTTTTTTGAACGTTGAAAACTTATATGCATCATTAGGTTAAAATTGCATATTTTTGAGTTAACGTTTTTGGCCAGTACACCACGATATATCATTTCGAACTCTCTTAACCCATTGTATTGTCAACGGTTCTCTATATCCTTTTTGGATCAATTCCCACATATTTACACCGATGGACGCTTTTCACTCCCGACTTGCTTATGCATATCTTGGTTTGGTCCAGTTCAACAGCGGGCGCGTGCCGACGGCGGCCTCGCCCAGCAACACGACCTCGTCCTCGTCCTCCGGCACGGGCTCCCAGTCGGGCACGCAGAGCACGTCGCTCAGCAACCCGGCCGGCGGCGCGCAGCTGTCGCGCACCAACCTCTACATCCGCGGCCTCACGCAGACCACCACGGACCGGGACCTCGTCACCATGTGCCAGCAGTGAGTACCCACCCCGACTTCTCAGTACTAATTACCGGTAATTGTAACTTTAGAGTGAAAAATACCAGTAATTGTAACTTTTTAGTAACAATTACCAGTAATTTTATTTTTAGATTAGTAATAACCGGTAATTATAATTTACAGGATAAATTAGTGGTAACTTAAGAGTAAAAATTACCAGTAATTGTAAATTTATACTAACAACTACCAGTAATTTTAACTTTTGATTAGTAATAACCGGTAATTATAATCTAGAGGATAAATTAGCGGTAATTGTAACTTTAGCATTCCAATTACCGTTTATTACAACTTCAAAACTTGCAAATGTATCAATTATCGGTAGTTTTAACTTGAGTAATACCAATAACCGGTAAAAATAACATAAGAGTAACAATTACCGATAATTGTGAGTTAAGACTACCAATTATAGGTAACTGTAACTTTAGCGCGCCAATCACCGGTAAATGTACAGTAGAACTCCAATAATCCGAATTCCGAGTATCCGAATCGCTTTCAGAATTGAATATAAAATTACTGGTAATCAATTCTTTACCGGTAAATGTTAATGATAACCGAATTAATACTCGAATTTATTATTGTATTTCAAATAGTTTAATTCTTAATTCTCTATTTAGTATATAGTTTTAATTATGTACATATTTTAAAAAAAAAAAACACTTTTTTATGATAGATAATATACCCTAGCTTTTAAAGCTATTACTATTCGACCAGCGATCGGGTTTCACTGTTACCGACATCACAAGACTGGATGGTCAAAAATGGTGTTACATTAAAAATAAGCCAGATATAATAAAATAAAATAAAAATCAAATAGTTTTTTCCACATATATTTTATTTGTCCAGTGACCGGGTTTCGTCGTTACCGACGTCATCAGACTGGTGATATCGGTAACGACGAAACCACTGGTCAAATAAAATATGTGTTAAAAACTACAAAGTTGTTATTTTATTGTATATTATGCAGTTCCACCAAGAAATGTCAGTACAAAATTTTAATTTAAGCCAGATATTCTCAAAGTTTTATTATTTTATTACATTCATTGTACGATGTCAGAGCTACTCAAACGTTTGGTATGATTAGGTAATAATGAATACTACTGAAGGGATGAATTAATCTGAGGGACTTCTGTTTCACAGATTTTCATGAACACATTATTTATCATATACTAACTTTAAATTATTTATGTATGAGAATATTATGAATATTATTAACGCAATAAATCTAGCCGAATCTAAAAGGGGGATTGAAATCCCCCAGATATGAATTTTAATTCGAAAACTTTAGTATTATAAGAGCTACTTATTCTTTATTTTTTTGTAATCTTCATAATAATATTAAAGAAAATTTCCATTTTTTTGATAATTTCAAATCGTAAAATTTTTAACAATATCTCAAAAATTCCTGTTTGAATAATCCCTTTTATTTAAAGCTATTAAAAATTGTCCATTTTTAGATAATTTCAAATCGTAAAACGTTTAAAAATATCTCAAAAATTCCTGTTTGAATAATCCCTTTTATTTAAAGCTATTAAAAATTGTCCATTTTTTGATAATTTCAAATCGTAAAACGTTTAAAAATATCTCAAAAATTCCTGTTTGAATAATCCCTCTTATTTAAAGCAATTAAAAATTGTCCATTTTTTGATAATTTCAAATCGTAAACCGTTTAAAAATATCTCAAAAATTCCTGTTGGAATAATCCCTCTATTAATATTATTACTCTTATTAATAAAATACCCGCCATTAAACTCAAAATTGAATTTACTTTTAAAACCACATAAATATGACATTTTAAAGTACTAAGTGTATTTTGCAAGTTTATAGAACGTTCAAAACTTTATAATACTGCATCATTTAGTTAAAATTGTATATTTTTGAGTTGACGTATTTTGCCGGTACACCTACGATGTTGTTTTTGATAAAAAGTACTATCAGTCGGTGCCACAAGGTCTACGTACTTATATATTAGCACGTTGATTTTTTTGTCTGCCAACGACATGCTATTTCTTTTACTCTAATAAATGTGTTACTACGAGAGAGTGAGATAACTAAACTATTAGGCTTTCGTTCGATCCCGTTTCCGGCCTCTTATTCAGTCGTTACCTGACGGCGCGTCGGAACGGATGTGCCACCTATGACTCAGTTGGCGGCGAGTCGGTACTTGCTGCGAGCTGCGTACTACGATATCCATACAAATATGAACTGGGGTTTGTTGTTACCCCCTTTTACGTGTAATTTTTGGATGACCAGTACAGTTAAGGTTAAATGGATCTCTTGTTTACTGTGTATTATCAAATATTCAAAACATTTCACGGGCTATTAAATTAAATGTTGCTCGCAATCATGTTTTCATGTCGCTAATCTCTCGAAATACATATAAAAAGTTTATCTGGAATAATACTAATTTTAACAATGATATGCGTCCGTTGCTCTTTGTCATAATATGTTATTCCTCAGATTTTATTATTTCACTTTTAATTGGGTAAGTATAAATAACAATTAATAAAATTCGTAGATTAGCATATTTATTACTCACAATTTTGAGTGTATCCAAATACTTGTTGTGAATAAACTCTATAGTGGTCGTACACTAGTGTTTTATTTATTTATTTAGTTGTTTCTAAATTTATAAACTCTAAACTTGTCGTATACAGGTGTTTTATTTTTTATTTAGTTGTTTCTAAATTTATAAACTCTAAACTTGTCGTATACAGGTGTTTTATTTTTTTATTTAGTTGTTTCTAAATTTATAAACTCTAAAGTAGTCGTATACAGGTGTTTATTTTTTTTATTTACTTATTTCTAAATTAATAAACTCTTAAGTATACAAGTGTTTTATTTTACCACAACATTTTGCGTGTGTCCAAATACTTGTTCACAAATCTGGGTTTGTCTACTTGGGAGTTATTTAATATAGTTTTGATATCTCAACATAGATGAAGAAGAAAATGGAAGTCTGGGAATTAACAGTGCTTGCGAGCTTTCTGTCATAGTCTGGTTAAGTGATCACTTTACACACATGTAACATACACCATCCTACCCATGATTGACAACTTTTTGAAAGTCAATATATAATTTTGAAAGTCAATAGTCAATATATTATTGATCTCATGACAATGTACCTATAAGTTCTCCAGAGCCATTTATGATCTTGCTTACATCCAAATAAAAAGGATCTCTACTAAATAAAAGCTTTCCCAATCCATCATAGATGGCTCTTGTAAACTCATAGGTACATTGTAATGACATATGTAGGAGTTACAAAATTTTACTTGTGTGGTTGTCAATCATGGGTAGAAAGGTGAATGTTCCATGTATGTAAAGTGGTCACTTAATCAGCCTATGACAGGTTATAAGCCCTCCAGAATTCCATATTCTTATCTATTTTATCTTTGTATTTGTCAAAAAAAATTAATAGGTATTACTTACAACATTTTGATTGTGTTCAAATACTTTTTCACAAATCTGGATTATCCTTAATTATAGGAGTTATTTTTATATTATTTTTTGACATCTCTTCAAAGATGAAGAAGAATATAGAAGAACGGGCATTTACGGGGCTGACGACCGCCATAGGCTGGTTTAAGTGATCACTTTACACACGTGTAACATTCACCAATTCTACCCATTATTGACAACCACACTACTAAAATTCTCGAAAGTTCTATATATAAATATATGATCCGATTTAGAAACATTGTTCTTGAATCACTAGAACTTCACTAGAGACATCTATTGGTGAGATGAAAAGAAGCTTTTTATTTAGCAGAAACTCTTTTATTACTATTTGAATATAGAAATAAAACACCTGTATGAAAACTTTTTGAGTTAATTAATGTAAACACAGTTCAAAGACACTTCGTTTTTCATAGTTATGGGTTTATTTTCGAAATAATCCAAATTAGCATTGCGTCATTAAGCTGAAGTAATGTAAAACGGGCAAATTAAAACAATTAAAGTGTGGTTGGGTTTAAAATACCATTTTGGACTGGTGCCAGGTTTGTGTTATAAGGTCAGATAACTTCACCCTTTTAAATTTGTAACTTTGGACCTTCTTTTGGAATTATTCCAATAAAAGCAAACATGCACTTTACAGGAAATCCACAGGATGTCCTTATTTTTTTTTTTTTTTTCAAATAAAATATGTGTTTAAAACTACAGGCACAATCAGGTATGCCAAATACTTGAAAGTGGTTGGGTTAGGAGTCGTAATAATCGGCGTGTATGTATGAGGAGAAGCATGAACGTGGAAGAGGCGAAGATTGTTTGCAAAGACAGAGTGGTGTGGCGTTCTATTCTCTCTGCCTACCCCTGCGGGGAAGCGGCGTGATGGTTAGTTAGTTAGTTGTTATTTTATTGTATAAAATGCAGTTCCACCAAGAAATGTCAGTACAAAATTTAAATCTAAGCCAGATATTCTCAAAGATTGATAATTTTATTACATTCATTGTACGATGTCAGAGTTTCTCAAACGTTTGGTATAATTAGGTAGGTAATAATGAATACTACTGAAGGGATGAATTTTTATATACATATTAATATTTTTTAATCCATTTTGGGTTCCAAGCCATGGAAGTCAACCATGGAGTTGGCAAAAAAATGATGAAAGAAGATTGGATGCAGTAAAAAAGCGTTTTCTCAGACGAATGTGTGGAAAACCATGTATGATACCATAGATGTTCGATTGGTGATATAAGGAAATAATACAAGGATGAGAGAAACATTATTGATAAATTTATGAAAGGTGTGTTGAGATGGTTTGGGCATGTGGAACGAATGAGTAAGGAAAGAATAATAAAACAAATTTTTGAGCTGTATTTAGTTAGAAATAGAGGCAGAGAAAGACTTGACATGATCAAGTATTTCAAAATAAATTTATAAACTAATTTAGTCGGAAGAGCTGAGAAAATCTGGAAAAAGCTTAGCATAATCAAGTATTTTGAATACTTGAATGTGGTCAGGTCAGGAGTCGGAATAATCGGCGGGTAAGTATGAAGAGATGCATGAATGCGGAAGAGGCGAATATTGTATGCAAAGAAAAAAGCGGCGTTCTATTCTCTCTGCCTACCCCTGTGGTGAAGCTCCGTGATGGCTAGTTGGTTAGATAGTTTTTTTTGTTTGTTTTTTAAATGTGTATTTATGACAGTAACAAAATTGATTTGTAATTCAATTACTCAATATTTTATTTTATAGTGTAAGGTTCCTATTTTATGTCGTTTAGTTGACGTTAAATGTATTTTTCCACCTGTAAAAATTACCACCCATGATATTATGTCTATTGAAAGTAATAGTGTTTTGTTGTTTTCACTGCATGATGTGTTATTATTAATGTGTTTGACGCATTAGTGTGACAAATGTTTTAGTAACATGTCGCTCACTCCTTTCAAGAACGTCATAAATCAAAAATCATGAATTTTGAGTTGTGCATGTTTTCGGAATGCCCAAAAAATGTACTTTATACCAGCAAAAGTGGCATATTTTAAACTTAATATTTACCCGCTACAGGGCAGAAAATGTTGTTTTTGCATTTTGAAGAAAAGGTATTGTTTAATTATTTTTTTAAATATACTAAATATGTTTCAAATGGAGAAAAAACCTTCAGGTTTTACCTAAAAAGATCTGCTGCGCAGTAAAAAGTTCAATAAGTGGCTTGATACTTATTTTTAATACATTGTATTATATTCTTAAACTTTAAAAACGTTCTCCTGAAAAATCAAGTATTTTGATTTATGACGTTCTTGAAAGGAGTGAGCGATGTGTGTTAATGTTATTAATATTTTAATGTTTGTTGCATATTAATGTCCTTGACGCATTAATGTTTGATTTAATTTATCAATACTAGTTACATATTGATGTTATTAACACATTAATATTTTTTTAACATAATAAAATAAGTCACAAATTGATGTCATTGACCCCATTAAGTTTCTTTTGCATTTTGATCTTAGTGACATATTATATTAGTTTCCTTTAAAAAATATTAATGTTAACATTTTTGATATGTTAATGTTATTAACGCATTAATGTTTTAATGTAATGTGTTATGAATGGTTAAACTAACAAATAACAGGGATTTTTGTTAATATTCTTGATTTGTGTGTCATTGAGTATAAGTGTTTTTTCATACGGGTATTGCACATGACGCATTAATGTTTTAATGTATCGTGTAATGAATGGTTAAGCCAATAAATAATAGGGGTTATAATCAATATTCTTGATTTGTGTGTCATTGAGTATAAGTGCTTTTTTATATGAGTATTAGTGATATGTTAATGTTATTGACGCATTAATGTTTTAATGTATCGTGTTATTAACGGTTAAGCCAATAATTGGCATTGTAATTAATATTCTTGATTTGTGTGTCATTGAGTATTAATGTTATTTTATACAAGTATTAGTGATATGTTTATGTTATTGACGCATTAATGTTTTAATGTATCGTGTTATGAATGGAAAAGCCAACAATAGGGATTGTAATTAATATTCTTGATTTGTGTGTTTGCAGATACGGGACCATCATTTCCACAAAGGCCATCCTTGACAAGAATACCAATAAATGTAAAGGTAAACATAATCATTTACGTGAAATCTAAGGAATGTGGAAATAACCTGGGATAATCGTATGTCTTCATCATCTAACTGCGTCCAACCATACGTACTAACACCTAACCTGCCCATCTGTAAATACCATACTATCTCATACATTCATTGCCACTTTATACTATATACCATCGTCCGCCTCCGTAGTGTAATGGTCAGCACGCTCAGCTACCGTTCTGGAGGTCCCGGGTTCGATTCCCAAGGGGGGTAAAATAAATATAAGTGATTTTTTCACTGTCATATTTATTCAATATTACCCTGGACTGGTACCTGAAGCGGAGGGCTGATCACCTTTCCTTCATATGTAAACGATCAAGATAACACTGCGTTTATATGACGCAGTGCCCTATGCACCATTGGGGTGCGGATAAGGGTTTTATTATTTGTTATTATTATATACCATATATAAATACAGTTCACTCACCCATAACATTTAGAGAGGTACCGCGTTATCGGAGAGAACGTTACAGGGGGGTTAATGTTTTAAATTGTATTTTGACATTTTAACCAGTGGAAATTTATAAATATTATATAAATAAATAAAATGTGTAAATATTTAAATATTAATGTTTATTTAAGCACTTTTAATCTACATATTTATATTTCTGATTTTTATTGTATTCTTTCCAGTGCCCTTCATTATAAACTAAAACAAAATATATACCCACACAGGCCATGACTTTGTGGGATCTTTTATGTATTCATATGAATTTAAAAATAAATTCTTTTAATTATAATATATTATGAATGTCAATGAAAAAAATTTTACTGAAATGAGTCACTAATAATAATAATAATAATAAAACCCTTATCCGCACCCCAATGGTGCATAGGGCACTGCGTCATATAAACGCAGTGTTATGTTGATCGTTTACACATGAAGGAAAGGTGATCAGCCCTCCGCTTTAGGTACCAGTCCAGGGTAATATTGAATAAATATTACAGTGAAAAAATCACTCATATTTTTTTACCCCCCTTGGGAATCGAACCCAGGACCTCCAGAACGGTAGCCGAGCTTGCTGACCATTACACTACGCAGGCGGACAGAAATGAGTCACTATTAAATTAAAATACAATCTAAAACATTTACCCCGTATATCGTTCTCTGCAATAATCCGGTACCTATCTCAACGTTATAGGGGGGGTTACTGTACAAATGTTGTACTATTTAAACTTTTTTTACAAAAATGTTAGTAATGTTAGTATATAACCACTCACCGAGAAATCACGAGATGCTAACAACACACCAATTTTCAAAACGATGAATGGATATTAAAAATATGAAATTTATTTTAGTAAATACTAGTACACACTGTTCTCTTTGTGTGTAGCATTCACGCGCGGCTCCCGTTTATACTCACTATGAGACAAGCGAGTACAAACATGAGTCGTCGAGGAGATTAAAGCTGATCTTACACTCGCAAAATATACATTCCTACATGAACATTTAATTATTCCTTTTTGTATTTTTTTCATCAATTACACACTAACATAAAATATTGTGCCAAAACTGGAAGAGTATAGTTTGAATTACGCAATGATACTTTAAAGCCATTGAACTCAGTCATCAACTATACGCGCCTACCGCGTATTTCTCGCTGGAAGGAATATGTTATATTTACGCGCTTTGCGCTTACGACGCACCTAATGTAGTAAGTTATGTGAATTATCATTTATTTAATTAAATAATAATATTAATTTATCTATATGATATGTGTTGTATGATATGCCAGATGGGTTTTGGATATTTCTGGGTTATTGTGCCATACTTCCTTAGCATTTCTCGCCCGAGGCTTGGTTGGCCTCGATTGGGTTGAAAAATTGAATTTAGATTTTTTTGATTATTTATATTTACGACAGCTGTTTCGCTTTTTGAGGGTTTTCGAATCTTCGACAAGAGTAATGTCTGTCAGAAATATAAAAATCAGCGAAAAATCTAGAGATTTAATACTTTCAACCCAGTCAAACACAAAAAACAGATGAAAACACTTGAACCCATATTCAAAAAAAACTATTTCTTATAAAATAGCTTTTATATATATATATATTGTATATAATTTCTAATCCATCAAGCTTTTACTTTGTAATTTCATAGTTAAATAAATGTATTTATTAAATTTTTTCTTGATTACTTCTACACAGGGCTTTTTTTTACCATGTAACACGGTGGAACGGCTTTTTTTCACAGATGTATATTTTTTAAATTTTCAAAAGCAATTACAAGAAAAATGTTTGCACTTACGTTATAACAATCATTATTTGTGTAATTCGTCAAAATGATAAAATATGGTATTGTAATGAATATTTTAATGATATTTGAATACATATTTCTTTAGTAAAAAGCGTGAGTTCCGCGACCTTTTTGGTTTAAAAAAAGCCCTGCTTCTTCTTTTAAGAAATGAACACACGTAATATTTTTAATTATTTTAGAATATACCTAACATATGCATTTTCTTATATATTTCTATGTAGTAATATATTCCAACTAACCAACAACATATACTTATGAATTCTGTTGCAAATAAATACATATGGTGGTGGTTTTACATTTTTTAACGTATTATTTAACAAACCAAGAAAGAAAAATTACACTTATCAAATAATTTCTGTGAATTTTAACCTTATAAAAATATTGATATATTAATATAATTCGTCCGCCTCCGTAGTGTAATGGTCAGCACGCTCGGCTACCGTTCTGGAGGTCCCGGGTTCGATTCCCAGGGAGGTCAAATAAATAAAAGTGATTTTTTCACTCTAATATTTATTCCATAATACCCTGGACTGGTACCTGAAGTGGAGGGCTGATCACCTTTCCTTTGTGTGTTAACGATTAAGATAACACTGCGTTTGTATGATGCAGTGCCTTATGCACCATTGGGGTGCGGAAAAGGGTTTGAATGAATAATATAATATCTTGTTGAAATTGGACTTTTAGAATGTTTAGCTCAATGGGCATACCATCTCCCAAGATATCATATAAATCCAAGGAAATTCTTTAAAATGCAATTATTTAAAAATTACTTTAAATAAATTAATATTGCCCTTGTGGTGTTTTTGCTTAGTATTTTAAATTTGACTTATAATGTGTTTTCCTTTAATTTTGTGGGTTGAAGTGTTTTGTCTTTTAAAAATACGTGTTTTCGATGTCTATATTAAATTATTTTGTTTTGTAATAAGCTTATTTTTATCATTTTTTGTGTTTTATTACTGGAATGGCAAATCTAATTCAACCTTTTGATTTTTTTATGAGTTGCGAAAGGTTCGATTTGATTCGAAAAGGATTTTATTTGAGTTGCAAAGGTTGAATTTGATTTGGTTCCGTTTGAGTTGAAAAGCGTTGAATTTCATTTGTGAAAAACTCAAATTGTATTTGCAATACGTTGAAATTGATTTGGGTCGGTTTGAGTTAAAAAAGGTTGAATTTGATACTCAAACGCTTCTGTCTGAATAACAAAAAGTTGAATTTGATAAGAAAAAGATTCCGTTTGCTTTACAAAAGGTTAAATTTTATTACAAAAAGGTTCTGTTTGGGTTGGAGAAAGGCTGAATTTGATTTGCCAAAGGTTCTGCTTGAGTTGCAAAAGGTTGAATTTGATTAGCAAAAGGAATTAGTTGAGTTGAAAAATGGTTCTGTTTGGGTTAAAGAAAGGCTGAATTTGATTTGCCAAAGGTTCTGCTTGAGTTGCAAAAGGTTGAATTTGATTAGCAAAAGGAATTAGTTGAGTTGCAAATGGTTCTGTTTGGGTTGAAGAAAGGCTAAATTTGATTTGCCAAAGGTTCTGCTTGAGTTACAAAAGGTTGAATTTGAATAGCAAAAGATTATGTTTGGGTTGGAGAAAGATTGCATTTGATTCGCAAAAGGTTCTGTTTCAGTTGCAAAAGGTAAAATTTGAGTAGCAAAAGATTCAACATGAGTTGAATTCGATTTGCAAGTTCTTGAATCTGAATGCTGTTCCCGAATCGATTGAGATTTAGGGGCTGGTATTTGATTTCAAGATCTGCAGTTCAGTTGGTCCCGCTCTACACCGACTGTTACACTAATGGCGCTTGTTCTTTTGCCGGCAGGTTATGGTTTTGTGGATTTTGACACTGTGTCGGCGGCCGAGGCGGCTGTGAAAGGCCTCCAGGGCAAGGGAATCCAGGCGCAGATGGCTAAAGTGGGTATCTGGTTGCAGCGTAAACCCAACAGTGTACGTTGTGCATGCAAGTAATATTTACTAAACACACCCACACACGCAACACGCACCACACACCATACACCACACACCACACACACGCTCACCACTTTCTGCTTTCCTAATAACTAATTTATACATCGCTGCGTTAAAAAATATAAGGATAAAATAAGTTATCATACATTTTATCTCTTTGCATTTGTTTTTCAAAGGATACATAGAATCTTTAACTGAGTTCGAGAAATTGTATTTTCTTTTCTAAGTATTTTTTTTCTATGGAAATTAAATATTTTAAATAGTATTTGGCCACTGGTTTTCAGAATGATGCCCCACTTTTTTAATATATAATAAAGTCATTTTAAATGATTAACTTTTTTGACAGCTTCAATATATTATATAGGTAAATACTGAATTCGGGGTAAGTAGACGCGTTGTGTTATTACTTGTCTTTAAAATTTTAATAAACATAACGAATGCAGATGCATTTGATTATATTTTTTTGATGGACTTTTCATTGCGATATCAAACTTTTGACAGGATCAAAATTATCGCAAATAATATCATAAAATAAGAGTCTATAAATAATCGAAAAAATAGTCCAAAACAAGAACTCATATTGACAGGGCTACTTGAACCAGTATTTTTTTTTGGTGTTGACAAATATCAATTTTATAGGAGAATCTAAAAACAGCTTAATAGTATGAAGATGATGTATTTATCAAATTTCAATTATAAAATTATTCACTTTTTAAACGTTGGTAAGGTCCTGGGTTTGATTCCCAAATATCGCAATAAGTTAATATGCAAATATAAAACATGCCTTTGTAATAAGTTACACACATTAAAAATAAGGAATGTGTATAACAATTTTTGGTTGGTAAAAATTAAAAATTTTGTCCGCCTCCGTAGTGTATTGGTCAGCACGCTCAGCTACCGTTTTGGAGGGGTAAAATAAATATAAGTGATTTTTTCACTGTAATATTTATTCAATATTACCATGGACTGGTACCTGAAGCGGAGGGCTGATCACCTTTACTTCATGTGTAAACGATCAAGATAACACTGCGTTAATATGACACAGTGCCCTATGCACCGTTGGGGTGCGGATAAGGGTTTTATTATTATTATTATTAAAAATTGAAAACACAACAACAGATGTTACATTAAAAATGAATCATGAAAATTCCTGTTTATATTTTAAATATTTTCACCGAAACCATTGGAACTACTATTACCTAAATTAAAGTGAGTATTTCCAATTTTAAGCATTATAAATTGTGTCATGAAGCCATGATTTTATTTCCGCCATATCGAAAGCGTAGAATATCCTTTTTATTAATATTTTCTGTGGCTTTGTTCTGACAGCAAAAACTATATAATGTACATTTAAGGAACAGAAAACTGATGATTTAATAGATAATTTTGTTTATATTTATTAATTTGAGTACTAAAACACTGGATTTAATTCTTGAGGGTATTATATGATAATATCTTAATAGATATAATGGAAAAATGGAAGTCTGGGCATTCATAGTACATAAAGTGATCGTCTACTGTTTCGGGGTCTATCCGTTTCTTCATCAGGACAATTACTACAACAGCATGCAAACAATACTATATGTCACTACCATAGCATTATTCAAACACTTATGTACAACTACACAAAATATTGTTCACATGCAATTTTGGTCAGCTCGACGATCAACATGCACTAAGGATCGCAGAACAACATGCACTAAAGGCCGAGGTCTGACATGCACTAAGGATGTTTAAAAATAGGTCTGAAGTGGGTGCTGACAAATATTGCTTAACTAATGTTAATTTATTATTAGATTAAAACCAATATTTTTAGCTTTTCCACTTTTTTATTTGACCAGCGACCGGGTTTCGTCGTTACCGACATCATCAGACTGGTGATGATGTCGGTAACGACGAAACCCGGTCGCTGGTCAAATAAAAAAGTGGAAAAGCTAAAAATATTGGTTTTAATCTAATTATAAATTAAAAATGCAATTCCATCACGAAGTGTCAGTGGATAATATAAATATATTAACTAATGTTGTTTCTTAGTGCGTGTAGGTCTTAGGGTCGACTAAAAACGCATGTGATTGATGTTTTGTGTAGTTGTAAGTGTTTGAAAAGTGCTATGGTAGTGACGTTCAGTGCTGTTTGCATGCTGATGTAGTGATTGTCCTGACGTAGAGACAGATACGTCTCGAAATTTTGTTTGAAATTTTGACTGATCATACAGTTAATGCTATAAATTATATAATAATATGACTAATATCATAAAGTGATCATTTAAAATAGCCATTGATTGTAATGTCTGTGATGCCCAAACTTCCATATTCCCTTTGTATAAAGAGACATTCTGTCTCTGTTGAGATATCTAGTGAGTGTTTTTGCCTAGAATTTTCACTCATGAATTACATGAAATTATAGTAACTTTTAACATAAAGAGTAAATCCACTCACAAGTAGGCATAGGCTATGAAACTTATAAAGTTAAAGCCTGAGTAGGGACATGATAAACGGTGTTGCATAAGCCGTAGCTAGATTTCAGAGTCACTTGGACATTAGGTAATTAAAAAAAATAATAAAAATTGAGATATCTAATATATTTTGATATAATTCATATTTTAATATTTGAATCACAGCTTTCAAAAGTCATTGATTGTATGATTGTATAAAATTTGAGTTCTTGATCATGAGAGATAAAAAAGTACTCAGTAGTTTAAGTATATTGTTTATTGATACAAAATATTTATGTAATGTTTAACCTCATGCCTGGTCGAGATTCTTCCCGAGGAACCGATCTGGATTCTGATCATTGAACCGACTATTTGATCTTGGTAAACATCGCATGCACTTAATTTGTATCCAGCGTAATATAAACGATGCAGAATGAAGCGCATAATTCATCCTCAGCCGAGGTAGAAATACCCATGTAAACACATACTTACTTACTACACATTTTCATTATTTCTTTTAAGTATTCTTACTAACCTAACCCTTGGTAATTAATAGTAACGCCGTTGGAATTTGGTAGCTGGAAAAACAAGGATAATGTAAAAAAAAATTAGCGAGTGCAGAGTTGGGATTACAGTGCTATAAGATTTACCTGAATCGGCTTCAAATTCAATCGTTTTCTTTCCCTTGTAACCTTTCTCGTTGCGGCGGTGGCTGATATGGCCTAAAATGCGACCATATCAATTGCTACTACCGACCAGATGTGTTGCATTGGTTGTAATTCTTACAAGAGTATCAACACGCAGACTTGACAATACAGATATATCACAATAATCTGATTTTGATCACCTGACAGCAATTTTACATGATTTACAATTCACTTAAATTATGAACTTATCCATTGCGTTAATATATATAACTCAAGTGGTCTTGCAAGACATGTCACAGGCCAATATCCGAGTCAAGTCTACTTCCAGGTTTTCCTAGTTTTGCTGTAAACTCGTGATACTTTTTTAAAAAATACACCCAATATATTTTGGGTGAGTCCAACTTTTGTTTCCAAAATCTTAATTTGCTGCATTTTGTATCAAGATTCCACTTATATCCAAACATAGTTGAAGTTTTCTTTTATTAAGGTGGAAATAAAGAAGTCTAGGTATTTACACGGCTTACAACGTCTCGTTGGCTGGTTAAAGAAGCCACTTTATACCCATGATTGACAACCACATTATTCGAATTGGGAAAAGTTATCTCTTTTATATGGATTATGTGACGATACTATTCACATTTTTTCATGAAAATTTCATCGGTGACATCTATGTTCGAAGTTAGTTAGTAGAAAACTTTATTTATGTGTAGGAATCACCTGGAAATATAATTTTCAATCTTATTTGTTATTGTATTACCAATATTTTGAATGTGTTAAAATGTTTGCATACAAATAGTGGGTTTGTTACATGCTAAAATCACTTTAACCAGCCAATGATAGATTGTTTGCACGGTAAGTGCTATATTCTCATATGAATGAAAGATTTTATTATTTATGTTGAGATATCAATGGAATCTTGATAAAAATGTAATAATTTTAGTTTGAAAATGTCGGTCTACAAAAAAGGTATAAATTTAACTATGGATTTGCCACTGTGAAGCTTATCGAATGTATCCCTTTTTACGTCTTCATTTCTTTCGCGATTCTAAATACTATCAACTGTCGCTTTGTCTGTAAACTTAACTTGATCGCTTTGTTTATATACCGTCTGTCTGCCTAACTTCTTCCAAACTTGTAAATTGCTTTGTCTTTCACCGAACCACTTTCTTAGTCTGTCAGTGAACTGTTATTGTGGTGTTGTCTGTGTACGCGTCTGTAATCCGAGAGCAACTGCTGAGAACGCAAAGCATGCTTGTAGTTACATAACTCTCGAGAAGCGAGCATTGCCAGATTGGAGGTAAAGTAAGACTAAGCGCTTAGCATACAGGAAAATATGAAAATACAAGCTGTACCTTTTCATAAAGCAATATGAGCCTTCTATCGCATCGCTTAACAGTGATTACGCTTGTCAGTTGCTTTGCGGAAGATGCTGTAAGCTTTTAAAAGTATTTTACAAAATTGAAACTGTTTAAAACATGTTTATAATAATACCCTGTAATGCTATGCTTGGCACTGATTTCCTGGAGTTTTGGGCAGAGTTGAGATTCAGTTACTGATGTAATTAGGTATACCCCCCCATTCATTTCAGTATTACTGTAGCCAAAAATAGGGTAGGTACTTGATATAGGGTATTACCACATTGTAGCGCCTAGCCTTCCTTAGCTATATAGGGGCCCGGGGCTTCCATTCGTAAGGGGTTCAAAATCAATATTTCTGGGTGTGTTCAAATCCTCAATCACTTAAGTTACTTTCACATTTTGACTCAACAAATATGAAAAAGAAAAAAGCAGTCTAGGTATTTACATGGCTTATGGTCGTAGGATAGTTATACCACCCTATGACAGGAGGGGATAAGCCCTGTATATACACAGACTTTTGTGATTTTTCATGCTAAAATATATTTCATATAAGCCTGGATCTGAAGAGCAGAACTGATATCTTTAAGTAATTAATGACAAAAAAACGCTTTGTTGATGCCTAAATTGCCGCAAATCTGACCAGAAATATTGAATTGGTATTCAATGTTGAAGAAAACACATGTCTAAACATTACCAGCTCTAAAACTACTGAAAGATCTCTAAAAAGCATAGTACAACCGTAACTCAGCCCCCTCAGGTTTGGGCTAACAAATTATAATAAATATACATTAAATGTGCTGGTCTGATGTGTCAGCTGGTGGGCTGATTAGTGTGTTTGGCTGCCGTAATGAAGGTCCCGGATACAATTCCCAGGGAAATCAAAATAAATATAAAAAAAGTAATTTTTCACTCTCATTCTTATTTGATATCACCATGGACTGGTACCTAAAGCAGAGGACCGGTCATGTATTTAACGATAAAAATAACACTGTGTCTGTACGTAGAAGTGCCCTATGCACCATTGGATGCAGATAAGGGTTAGAAAAAGGTAAAGAAAAATGCCAGATTTAGAAGAACATCCAGCGTTTAAAAAAAATACCCTTATTTGTAAATTATGTATGATATGTCGAAAAGATTTCTGCAGTAGTGATTATACCCTATAACCTAGAACTGTAGAACTCACTCAACTAACATCTCTTGATTAGTGGTCTAAACCCATTTTAGTCTTTCGAATCTGTAACCCTTTTAATGTAAAAACAATTTAGATTGGGTCCCGATATAAGTAATAGACTGTAGTTAGATACAATTGTCCCATTTAATACTTCTGATATGGTCGCAATGCACCAAATATGAGCTTTGTGACCATATTATGCGACTAGAAATGTCTCAATTTGTTAATGATAATGAAAGGTAGTTGATTCTTGATGAGATGTAAGAAATTTAATTAAAAAAAACAGGTACTTAGAAATGAAAACACAGGATAATTTATGATAGTTTATGAATATATAAATAGTATAGGTTGTAGGTTACTCTTATGCAAAATTCACACCAAGTTGGAAAATAATTCACACAGTATTTGTGCCATCGCAAGGCATAAGATCTGCTTAAAAAATGGATAGATTCACAAATCATGTTTTGATTTAAACTAATAATAGTGTATAGCAGTGCCCCGCAACCTTTTTCTACCTATGGCACACCAAAATTCTTCCTAGAATTCCGCGGCACACCAAAAGCTAAAAAATATAGACCATTGAAAAATTATTTTGTTGTAATAATCATTCTTAACTACATTTCGAAAAATAGACAAAATTATTCAAATTAATTTGTCATTATGTATTAAATATATGATGAATAATTATAAAATGTCAAATATATTAATTTGACCGCGGCACACCAATGTGTCACGGCACACCAGTTGCGGAGCACTGGTAGTATAGCGGTAAGCAAATTTGGGTACCGTGCTAGAAGCCCCCGGGTCGATTCCCAGGGTGGTAAAAATACGTTATTTTTCAATCCAATGTTGATTTAATAATACTAAGGTAAAGGCCTAATAGTGTAAAACTAATGGTCTTGTCTTCATGTTAATTAGTGATCTGACAATAGTGCTTTGATATAATGCAATGCCCTATGCACCACTACGTATGGTTTTATGAATTTTTCTCCAGTGTTGTATTGATATAATGAAATCGTCATCATCATATCAGCCCGCTGAGGTCCACCGCTGGACATAGGCCTCCCTCCTCCGCCTCCACTCCTCCCGATCCTGCGCCGTCCCCATCCACTGTCTTCCAGCAAACTTCCTGATGTCGTCCACCCATCTCATCGGTGGACGTCCTTGAGGCCTCTGGTTCCTCGGTCTCCACACCAGAACGTGTTTCGTCCATCTGTCGTCGGTCATTCTGGCTATGTGACCGGCCCATTTCCACTTCAGCCAAGCAATTCATTGATTAACGTCAACGAAATCATACTCCTTAAATAATGATTATATTTCAACTTGGTGAGGTTTTGCAAACAGTGTAAATATTGTTAGAGAATTCTTTACTTCAAGCGGTAAATTCATCAACTTCCATTATGTATATTAAAATTCCCAAAATATATTTATTTATTTCAATTATAATTATATATAGCCCTTAATCAACAAGTTCCGTTTCACCAAACTCTTCATTAATTTGTTCAGGTGTTATCTCTTGATATTTTCAACTTAGCTAACCGTTTTAGTGCTGACATGACATTGTGTAGCAACTTGAAAATATTTCATAATGAAAGGTTTCTAACGGGGCGATTGTTCATCAAATACTGTCTATACAAACTGAGCTGATTTCTTTGTGACATTTCAACGGTGTGACCGATTTGCTTGTGACCATCTCTGCAGCAGCAGGAGCAAGATCCTACCAATCTGTACATGGCCAACCTGCCGCTGAACTTCAAGGAGAACGACGTGGACAGCATGCTGGCGCGGTACGGCCCGGTGGTGAGCACCAGGATACTCCGCGACCCCTTCGGCCTCAGCAAGGGAGTCGGCTTCGCCAGGATGGACTCCAAGGAGAAGTGCGAACAGATCATACAAGTAATACACGCTTTTATTTGTCTTAACAGATAACTCCATTCTAAACACTATTTGAAAATTTTAGTCAAAATAAATATAATAAAATTAACTAATTATATAGGTTTTTTTGGTGTGTAACTAGTACACATTTCTTGTTTAATTTAATATCTCGATAAATGTGATAAATAATAAGATTTTAGGTAAAATAAAGGAATGGGTTAATGATCAAGAGTTAATTTTATGAAAATTGTAAAATAGTTTATACCTTTAATTTTTTTTGTGTTTATTAGTTTAAAATAGATAAAAACAATAAAAAAGTATGGAAAAAGAACTCCACCGATAAGACACACAAGGTGGCTCGGTGGGACTAAAAAAAAAAAACAAATTAAAAAATGTTTTTTAATTGTTATTTAAAAAAAAGGTATTCCTCCAAAATAAATAATAAATTTACACATTGAAAAAAAAAATTGTAACAAATACCACTTATCGGGCACATTATTAAGATATTTGGTGAGAATTGGGGAAAAAATTGTACAATATAATAAAAAATGTGCCAATGAGTGACGTAGGTATATTTATGCTAAAAAAAACCGTCACGCTCGTTTGTACTTGACTCAATTATTTTCTCATGTTTTCAGCTATCATACTTCAATAAAGATCACTTTTAACTTCAAATACAATAAATTTAGGCCATTATCTAAAACCATTTTTTTTTGGAATTCAAATTGTTTATTTTTACATGTGTATTGACTACATAGTACCAGAACGCGTGTTTTTTTTGGCACAGTAAGGGGAAGGTTAAGTGATCATTTTATGCTGACTCTGTTTATTGATTGTTTTCAGATTTTCAATGGAAGTATGCTCGCCGGTGCTAAGGAGCCGCTGCTCGTGAAGTTTGCTGACGGTGGTAACAAGAAGAAGTCGCAATACAAGACTCCAGATAGGGCTTGGCGCGAGCCCGCGGATCCTACACATCAACTTCTATGCGTGAGCTACCTTGAATTACTTCTTGCATCCATGTAGAGTGTAAGTGCGACGGCTACCTTGAGGGGCCAAAATAAAGAGATTTATTTCACTCTTATATTTAGTTTTCCTCAAAGACTTATGACAATAGGTAGTGTCCAGATTGCACAAGATAGTATGAGAATGTAATTGCGAATGTCCTTTTTATTCTCAATATTATTAATATATAAAGCATTTACCGGTTTTTATGTCTACCGGTTTCGAGACATACCCGTCTCTTCGTCAGGACAATCACTACCACAGCATGCAAACAATACCACCACCCTTCACCACCATAGCACAATTTACACACTTAAAACTACGCAAAATGTTTAACACATGCGATTTTTGGTCGACCCGAAGACCAACATGCACTAAATATTTCAGCACAAACATACATTACAAGCCGAGATTGAACATGTCCCTTTTTAAATTAACTAACAAACCATCACCTGAAGGGGAAGACAGAGAAAAATATTATAGAATGCCACACCACTGTCTTAGCTTTCAGCGTTCATTGCTTCTTCTATATTCATACATTTTTTCATACATACCTGCCAATTATTCCAATTCCTGACTTTTTCGAGTATTTACATTTATTTCTAACTACATTCGCTTCATATATTGTTTTACCGTTCTTTCATCACTTGGTCGTGCCACATGTCCAAACCATTTTAATACACCTTTCTTAATTTTATAGATAATGCTTATCTCAGGCTTGCATTATATCCTTATTTTACCATTCGAAGAATGATTGAATGAATTTTATTTGAAGAATGTATGTTTGGTAATGTTCCAGGGAGTTGGGGGTAGCAGTGCCGCTATGTACGGCTGCGCCCCGTCAGCCGAGCTGGGAGGGATGTACCGCAGTGGCGGCGTGTACATGGGCGGGTACCCCATGGGGGCCACGCACTGGCTGCCCGGGCCCTACGTGCCGCTGCAGCACCCCCATCTGCAGGGACACCCCATGGACCCCGTGAGTTCAAACAGTGCATCCGGTACTCTGTCATTCCGGCCAACGTCGGGTCGGAATCTAGCTGACTAACTGAACTTCTTCTAACCCTTATCCGTACCCAATGGTGCATAGGGCACTGCATCAGATTGACACGGTGTTATTGTGATCGTACAGATGAAGGCAAGGTGATCACTCCTGCACTTCAGAGACCAGTCCCAGGGTAATATTGAATAAATATTAGAGTTTTAAATTACTAATATTTATTTTCACCCTTTACTGGGAATCGAACCCGGGACCTCCAGCACGGTAGCTAAACACGCTAACCGTTACACACATAGAGATGTAATTTTTTTAATATTTATTGTAAATAATGTACTTTTCCATAAAGATAATGAAGCAAAAATATCTTCAATACAGTGAAACCTCTATCTATCGTTCCTTGAATAATCGTTTTCCCGGATGTGTCGTTTAATTCTTCTGTCCTAAATTCATTTCATACAAGATAGATCGCATCAATCGTTTCTATCTACCATTTTACCGCATTCATCGTTTGAATCACCTGCACATTTGACATATTTTGTCTGTTTTTTTTTACATTCTTCTCAATTTTGTTACAATTGATGACAATATTCCAACGTGTGGGATAGAAACTATAAAAAAACTTGTGTGACTGAAAAGGTTGACAGATACAGCAGAGGTCGATATTGATGAAAAGGAGCCGCCGCCTGTACATTTATTTTCAGAAGCATGCACTCTTTTAAAAATTAAAAGCTTTCTACAACGCACTTGAATATTTTTTTGGTTCTGTTAAATAAATACATTTATTTGCGTCTAAAATTTGTATTCTGCTTAGAATTTCAACCTAACCATTGTTATGCAGATTGGGAGGACGGTATCTTTACTCGATTGTATCTCCTTGTGTATTGACTTCTTAATCCCGCATTCATTGTTTTCCCGCATTCATGGTTTATTTTAATAGGTCCCTTTAGAAACGATAGATAGAGGTTTCACTGTATATTATTTTTTGACATCTCAACATAGATAAGGTAGTCTGGGCATTTACGGGGCTAAATGCCCAGACTTATAAATACCCAGAGTATATTCTTCTTCATCTATATTGAGATGTCAAAAAATAATATAAAAAATAACTCCTATAATTGGAGATAATCCAGATTTGTGAACAAGTATTTGGACACACTCAAAATGTTGTTAATATCTTCAATAACCCAATTTATGTAATTTGTCCGACGGAATTTGAAAATATTTTTTGTGTGCAGGAGCAGTACGTGGTGCCTGTTGGGCGCGGCGGAGAGAGGGGGGTGGGAGGGGTGGGGGTCGGTCTGGTGATGCCGGAACAGCAATATCCCCCCCAGCTGATGCAACACGCCCTCCAACTGGCTCCCCCTCAGGTGACTTGTGCATTCAACTTGTCATGTAAACTCTCTCTTTATCATATTATTTTTTGACATCTCATCAAAGATGAAGAAGAATATGGAAGTCTGGGCATTTACGGGGCTGACGACCGTCATAGGCTGGTTTGAGTGATCACTTTACACACGTGTCAAATTCTCAAATTAATGAGATGTCAAAAAATAATATGAAAATAACTCCTGTAATTGGAGATAATCCAGATTTTGTGAACAAGTAATTGGACACTCCAAATGTTGTCTCTCTTTATCATTCATCGTTCACTTCGTGGAATACCACTTGAAATTCTACTTTTAAGTTTGTATACTGATCACAATTGCAAACTAATTCCAATCTGTACAATGTTTTTTAACGTCTTGCGCTCTACCAAAAGTAAGCAGATAGAGCTCTTATAAACAGATTTGATGATTATTTACATATAGTTAAGACCTTAACGAAGAAATTAGTATATAATATTCATGTAAAAACATTGGATAATTCCTTCTATTCTGCCTTTGAAATAAGGTCGACGCAGAAAGTAAAAATACCCTTTCCGTCCTTAACCTTTTCCTACTGACCATTTTTTCTCATAACTGATCAGCCACCATGATTCTACCATTAAAATGAATATTTTGGTTCCCTAATGTTGGGATACTCTGTCTGGCAATTCGTATGACCATTCGTTTTTATAATTGAACTTGAAAGTGTAACTTACATCGTTTTCCATGGCGGATTAACTATAAAATATTTACTATAAACACATAAAATGCAATTTCTGTTATTTTAACTACTAACACTAATATCACAAAATTTTGAAATATAATAGCTCTACAAAACGAAAAAATTTGGTCACAAAAAGTAGGAGTATCCTTGGAGAACCGTCATAAATGAAGGATAACAACTGACTTTCCCAAAAAATATAAGTGTTTGACAAATATTCTATCACCCAAAATGATAATCTATTTTTCCTAGATTATATCTAAGTAATGGAAAGTTTTATTGAAGAAATGTTGGTTAATTCAATATGTAGCGATGATTAATCGCATTTATCTCAAATACTTTTTGGTAGAATATACTTGGGTGATAGAGAAATCAATGATTAAACTCATACCTGCGCCAGGCCAGACATTGTGGCCCACGGAGCTGCCTACTAGAATCATACGGGCCAGAATGTCTGGCCTACAGAGTGGTAAGAGTTATGCATCAATTGGCCGAACGGGTAGAAATACCTTTCCCGTCCAAAGTGTGTTAATATAAACAGTCGCATGGGCAACTCCTGTGAAATCTTGCGGTGTTTGTTCAAATGAACAGGCTCTAAGGACACTTTAAATGTAGTGTGTTGTTGGTCCGCAGTACATCACGGCGTCGCACGCGGGGTACGGGTACGCGGGCCCGCCGGTGCTGATGCCCATGGACGCCGACCACTCCACGGCCGCCTCCCCCGACGAGGCCTACCAGCCCTACCCAACCAAGTAAGGGAGGCTTACGGTGAGTTTGTCACGCTACTAACTTCTTCCCGCCCCCCATCGGCGCCTTGGTGAAACTTGGCTGTAGCCATCTCGACCTCTGTGGAAACTTTACTGTCATGTCATACATAAACGGGTTAGCATTCCTGTTCCCAACACAGATTAAAATGAAACATATTTTTTTTAGTTAGAAGAAACAAAAATCCACTTTCGACCTATAAACCTTGTACACAATAAGCAAGGTAAATAATAAATGTAATCCCCATGTAAAAAAATGGGTCAGCAATCAATATTCATCTAACTCTTATCTGAACCCAATACAGCTTAAGAGAGTATTATATTGATCATTAACCCTATGCTTCAGGCGATATTAAATAAACATTATACTTTATTAGTATTTCATAGTATATTTTTATACCATTATTTTTCTCTAATGTATGGGAGTGATGCATAGAGTTGGCAAATGAAGCATGAAAGTAGACTGAATTCAGTTGAAATGTGATCTCTCAGACAAATGTGGGGCAAAATGATGTTTGATACTTGATTGAATGGTGAAATACGGAAAAAAATGCAAGGCTGAGATAAGCATTATCGATAAAAGTAAGAAAGGTGTGTTGAGATTGTTTAGGCATATGGAAAAAATGAATGAGGAAATAATGGTAAAACAAATTTATGAGGTGAATTTAATTGAAAATAGGAGCAGAGTAAGATCTAGGGACACCTCATGATCAAGAACATCAAGTATTTGGGAGTTGTCAAGTCAGAAATTGGAATAATCGGCGAGTATGTATGAGGAGATGCATGAACGCGATAAAGGCAACGATTGTTTGCAAATACAGATTGGTGTGACATTCTATTCTCTCTGCCTACCCTTGCGGAAAAGCTGCGTGATGGTTAGTTAGTTAATTTTTCAAGGTTATCGAACCCGCGATGCCAGCATTACTGTGGAGCGTCTACCCAACAGAACCGTTTTCCAATTCAGTGAAAAAAAGTACAATTTGATTCTCATCTAGTGAAGAATGAACCTCTTTGATTTATGAGCAAAGGGTCTGCTGAGATTACAGTAAAGTTCTCACATGGTCTAAATTTGAGAATAATGAATAAGCCCAATAAAGACAATTAAAAGATACTTTGAATATGCAAAACACATATTTGAATATCAATCTTTTATTTGAATATTAATCCAGGTTTCACTATAATGCATAGACGGCTCTTATCCAAATCCACCAGCTTCTTGCAATACTCTGATAATATATGTTGCTTAATTATAACATAGTAACAGACAACATCTGTCTATGCACACGCATAGATGCCATACATGTTGCTTAATTATAACATAGTAACAGGCAACATCTGTCTATGCGCACGCATAGATGCCATATATGTTGCTTAATTATAATATAGTAACAGGCAACATCTGTCTATGAACACGCATAGATGCTATACATGTTGCTTAATTATAACATAGTAACAGGCAACACCTGTCTATGCACACGCATAGATGCCATACATGTTGCTTAATTATAACATAGTAACAGGCAACATCTGTCTATGCACACGCATATCGCTCACTCCTTTCAAGAACGTCATAAATAAAAACACTTGATTTTTAGGAGAACGTTTTTAAAGTTTAAAAATAAAACACAATTTATTAAAAATAAATATCAAGCCACCTATTGAACTTTTTATTGTGCAACAGATCTTTTTATGTGAAACCTGAAAAGGTTTTTTCTACATTTGAAAAATATTAAGTATATTTAAAAAAATAATTAAACAATACCTTTTCTTCAAAATCCAAAAACAACATTTTCTGCCCTGTAGCGAGTAAATATTAAGCTAAAAATATGCCGCTTTTGCTGGGATATAGTTCATTTTCTTGGCATTCCGAAAACATGCACAACTGAAAATTGACGATTTTTGATTTATGACGTTCTTGAAAGGAGTGAGCGATATATGCCAAGTGGTGAAAGCGACCAATCACCATTGCCATTTTTATTATATTAATGAATTATACTTTTTACAACATTAAAACTACTTATTATTTAAAATATTAATATTATTGTTTATATCGGACACTGGATTATTCACCCTAAGGGCGCTTGTTCGAATTTACCGTCCGGCAGTCCGGTTTTGAAAAATGAAAGCGTCTACGACAGTTTAGCGTGATCGAATTTATGCGCAACGTGTTCACGCACCGATCCGAAGAAAGATGGACTAAAGCACAAGCCAATCGTCATTTGAAAATGCTAACTGACGTGCCGGATGGTAAAATTCTGTGTAATTCCGTGTAGTGGACAAACGCCCTAAGGATGAGATGTCAATTTAAGCTTGATATGAAACATCTATCGTTCTTCCCTTTTTTTATGAAAGAAGGTAGAAGTATGAGCATCCCAGGGCTTATCGGTATGTGGGAGGATAGATCCTTGCGTCTTAGAAGATCATTGCATATATACAGGTTTCAAGAATAAATGCAATATGAATGTTCAATAATGGGCATAATGGTGAACATTCTACTCCGTCTTATTTCTCATTACTGAGGGTTGTGACCCTTGTGGAAGCAATAACTCTTCTCCAGTTTTCCCTTGACTGCCCTGTACGTAGCGCTCCAACAGAGGTGCCTGCTGCTGCCTTAACTTGATCGGTCCATCGTGTGGGGGATCTTCCTCTCTCTCTCTTCCCCTCCAGGCTACCGATCACAACCAGTCATTCTAGGTTATCCTCATTGCCACGGGCAACATGTCCAAATAAATGGAGAATCTTTGTGAACTTTACACAAGTGTGTAAAGTGATCGATTAAGCCAGCCAAATACCAGGTCCTAACCCTTGGGATGCTCAGAATTCCAGCTTTCATAAAAAAGGGAAGAACAATACATGTTTTGTACCAAGTTAGTCACCTTTAAATTGACTTTTCGTCCGTCAGATGAATAATCCAGTGTCCGACTTTCATTCTATCATACAATATATCAACTACTTTGAAAACAAATTTTTTACATTTCTTTAATATAATTATTACTTTGTATTTCTCATATTAATTTCTATTTGTAATAATACTTACTCTATTATTCTTATATCTTACTGTTTTTCAATACTTTTAATACATTTTGTAAACTTTCTATTTAGTATGTATATACATACTGCTTTACTATATATATTTTAAAATATGCCTATAAGTTTGTAAAAATATGATTTGCGGTAAAAAAATCCTCCATTGTGCTGGAGGTACCCGGTTTGATTCCGAGAAGGGTCAAAATAAATTGAATAAATTCTTATTTTAATAAAACCCTGCAGTGCCCTATGCACCATTCGGTGCAGATAAAGGTTAAAGAAGAACATGGGCAGCATGTATGTGTCATTTAATGGTTACGAAAAATAATGAGTGTAATAAATCCATTAATTTTCTGTATTTATTAGACTTCTTCTTCTTACCCTTATCCGCACCCCAATGGTGCATAGGGCACTGCATCGTATAGAAGCAGTGTTATCTTGATCGTTAAATACACGAAGGAAAGGTGATCAGCCTTCCATTTCAGGTACCAGTCCAGGGTCATATAAAATAAATATTAGACTGAAAAATCACTGATATTTATTTCGACCCTCTTGGGAATAGAACCCGGGACCTCCAGCATGGTAGCCTAGCGCGCTAACCACTACACTATGGAGGCGAACACTATTATTATCACTTTATTAGACACAAAAGACAAAATTGTCTATATCTCAATTTTTTCCGTACAAAATGTTCTAGAATTGATCTGAAATTTGTCATTTTGTGCTGTCATGCTGACAAAATACCTGGGCACTTTCTGAGCCATCGGGACAGTGACCTAATGACAACCATAGCCATCATGGGTACACTATTTACAAGACAGCCACTTGCTACTGCGTATATTGCTTTCATTAATTCTACGTAACAATTCGTCACCCCAAAGCAATAGTGGGATATCTAGAAAAACACTGTTCTGAGATAATCGGACATTAAGGTTCGCATGAGTTCTAGCAGAGTCAAGTTAACTTTAACGTATATGATTGATATGCTATTAGACAGGAAATGTATTTAACTTCAATAAAAAATCATTGTAATAAATATATAAAGTATTTTTTCAATTTAAATTTGACATATAATATGTTAATCTGGAAATATCTTACTGTTGCATGGAGTTTTTTATTATCTTCAGTAGTTGTCTCATTGTATATGGGATATCAGAGATTCTTCTTCTCCGTCTTGTTCCTCATTGCTGAGGGTTGTGACCCTTGCAAAAGCAATGACTCTTCTCCAGTTATCCCTTGACTGCGCTGCACATAGCGCTCCAACCACTGAGGTGCCTGCTGCTGCCTTAATTTGATCGGTCCATCGTGTGGGGATCTTCCTCTCCCTCTCTTTCCCTCCAGGCTACCGATCACAACTAGTCGTTCCAGGCTATCCTCGTTGCCACGCGCAACGTGTCCAAAGAACAGAAGTCGGGTACAGATATTGGCCAGAGTCATGCCTCAGAGATAGTGGAAATAAATTTATAAAAATATTTTTTTTATAAATTTATTTAAAAAAAGTACAAAAGCACGAATAGATAATCCACTATTGCTTTGGGGTGACGAATTATGTATAATAAAAGCAGCTTTTGTAAAGTAATATTTGTGGTAAAAGTCCAGAATGCAGTAAACTTGTAATATGACGCTCTCTGTTGCAGATGTCTACCAGCCAGCACGAACACACACTTCGCGGACAAAGAAGGAAGACGTGTTTTCCGGAACTACCACTGTGCACAATTGACTAATAACAACCAGCTGTTTCAAGGAAAATATATCTTGCTCTTTCATGGCGTTAACTTTTCAAATCCTTAATTTGTAAGCTTATGATCGACCTCTTCTATGCAAAACTTCTCATCGCATTAGTTTGTATTTGTTTGTATGGCCTAGTCTAGAGGTATATTGATGAATCGAAGTGGCGTTTGCTTTGAAGGATTCCACGCTATTCTAAATAACGAAAATCCCATTTAGCCAGCCTTTTGAGGGAATTTTCAATTGTAAACCTTGACTTTGATTAACAGAATGACAACAATAAAGTGTTTGTTTCAAACAAATCGCTCTTTGGTGCAACAATGGCGTAATTACGCTTTTAAAAATATTACAGGAGATGCCATTCAGACGTTGTAGCAACAGAAATGACGCCATTTTTCAATTCTACAATGACACTCGCACCATTTTGCAGCATTTCACCACAAAATTAATTCTGTCGAATTTTTTCCTGGTAATCTATCCGCACATTTTGACATTTTAAAAAAAGTAAAATTACGTCATTGTTGCACCAAATGAGCGAAATGTAGAAGACTATTATATACTGATTTGGCATTAACTTTTGGAAAAAGTGATTAAAATATACAAATAAAACACTTATTTTTTAATTCATTAATGTAATCATGACTTGCATTTCACAAACGTTTGTATTTTCACCTGTAGATGAGAACATCTGTAGTTCTCAAAACTTGTCTTGTGTTTACATTAATGAACTGAAAAAGTGGTCTTATACGAGCGTTGTATTTAGGAACAAAACATTTGTAAGAGAATAAGCTGTCTATAATAGGCGTTGTTTGATAATATCCTTTCAAGGCAAACCAGCTGTCAAAACCCAACTAAGTAACAGTTGCTAATATAAACCTAATGGTTTTATTGATTTTCGTTATTGAAAGAATTTAAAGGTAATACTTATAAGAATACAAACAATCTTCATGTAAAAAAATAATCACAAATTGATTTCTTTTAAGAACGTTGTATTGTCATTATTGATATGAATTTTATATATAAATCTCTCAAAAATTGCTCAGTTCTGAACGATCTGCCAAAATGATTTAGAATTTAATATTGTACTTCCTATGGCAGTCTGTAAAAGCCAGTAAACAAGACTTAGATGTTTTCCATTTGCAAATTGTAAATTTTCTACTCATATTTAAAAATTCTATCCTAGATCCATTTTGATAAACTTCTTTTTCGACCTTCGGCCTCGTTAGATTGCATTGAACAGGAGAAGCTTCTTTAAAATTAATATCAGGGTCAAAGAAACTTATACTTAATGTACAACTGTATGTTTACACTCGGTTTAATTGTCTTCTCTTAGAATTATTAACTTTCCGAGAAATATTCAAAATATAACGACCTAATTCAGAGTAGTTTTCGAGAACCTTTATGAAACATTCTATCGGACTATCGTGTGAATACTTGTGTCATATGTCCGGAGATAAAATACCATCTTGAATGAAATATTTATCACACATGTAGTACTCGCGTGTAAAATTGTAATGTATTGTAAATGTTATATTTTTGTTACAAAATATTGGGTATAAAACGAATGTGCAGAATAGCACTCGTAATATTGTAGAATCCATTCTATTGAATCGATGGAGCGATCCGCGAGCGGCGTTCTGATTTACGAGACATTTTGTTGGCTACTCGGATTAACCGAGCAAATTTGTAGTGTTGGTATGTATAATACCATATGCCTTGTTTAAGACTGGCATTTTTGGACTTGTTTTGTACCTCTAGAAGATTTAAATGCATTCTCGGTTCGAGCGGCGAACGGCCGACGTAGATTAGAGTAACCGTACACCCGATGATCGTATAACCGTGTAAATTGAATCAATAGCCGAGGATATGTCAAGTGTATTTTTTGAGTCAAAGACTGTTTTTTCTGTAGAAGTGGAATTTCACAAATTTCGCTTCCGGAGTGATACTCGACTCCGCTAGCCGCACTAACACGCAATAGAGAATTGTGGTCACTAACCCGCAACAGAGAATTGTGGTCACTAACCTACAATAGAGAACTGTGGGCGCTAACCCACAATAGAGAACTGTGGACATCAACCCACAATAGAGAACTGTGGGCACTAACCTACAATAGAGAATTGTGGGCGCAAACCCACAATAGAAAACTGTGGTTTCTGACCCACTCGGAGAATTGTGGGTGCCAACCCACAAAAGAGAACTGTGGGTGCCAACCCACGATAGAGAACTGTGGCCACTGACCCACAATAGAGAACTGCGGGCACTAATCCACGATAGAAAACTGTTGGCACCAACCTACTTAGGACAGTCTTCCGTATTCCGTTGTCCCTAGATTGTCTTCCTGTTAGTTGTCAAAGCCCATCCCCTTTTTGTGACATTCAGTTTTTGAATGTGACGCGAGTCATTTTTGACTGTCTTCGAAAGAGGTTTTATTTTTACAAACGTGTAATATATACAAATGACAAAAATATTTACAATAGTGTACAGAGCTATTTTTTGAACAGACGTAAAGTTAAATGTTCATTTTGCGCCGATTCAATATCAAGATTTAGCTTTCTGCGGGAGAGAGAGTTGGTTACCGGTTGCCCGCGGTGGACGGTAGATCCTCGCGGTTCTGCATCGGGACTGTCGGACACTATCTAGGAATAGTGAAACGTTGAGCTGATATGATCCCTTTTACAAAGAACACCAACTAAGTAGTTTAACCTTGTATAGAGTAAAGGTGAAATCGCCTGCGATATGACGGAGGGATGCCTTCCGGTTCGAGAGACGATTCACACTGATTTCGACTCGAGCACTTCCCAAATGGTCACACGCCGAGTGGGGAAGAGGTGGTCGTGCCGTACGAACAATATTTGGGTTCGGCGCAATGTCAGGAGAGAATCTTGCGCGATTACTGAAATTGAACTGTAATATAGAAACTGCCGAGTATATCCGGAGGATACCGCTATAATTTATTAATTTATTTTCACGTTGGCTTTTGTGGATAAACAGCGTGATAACTATTACAGACTTTAATTAGGCGTAGATTTAAGATGTACGGGTGCTGGTTTAGTTGACTAATCGCTCGTTACGAGGACACTTCTCTTTCCTCTGTGATTGTTGAACATTGAAAAAGCGGAGTCTCTGAGAGGGACGCATAAGATTAGGAATGTTGTTTGCGGTCGCAGGGCCGGGTCGAGTTGGATAGATTTATTTAGCGCGTAAGGTAGGATTAAGGACACAGGTGATAAGGATTCCAGAAGTTTAGAGGACGAGCGGGAAGCTCCCGATGAAGCCAAAAAGGACGGTTTAGTCGAATACGTTGCTAGGTTAAGGGAAGTATAACATTTGATGTTGTGTTTGGAAATGTGCCAACGGATATTTCCCGGACTAATCGAAGATTTACTCTAGCCTGTAAGTTAAGTAACCTAAGTTATTTCCCAGTAGGAGGTAGGTTAGGTGTTAGTAGAATAGTTAGAGTAGACGCGGGTGGGGTTCGCTGCCCTCGGAGCGTCCACCTCTCTTCACGACTCCACTCTGCGGTTTCTGCGGCGGACCGGAGATTCCACACTCTTCCGGCCGCGTACTTTAGTGTGATGTTCTACCGAGCAGCCTAGTCTAGAAGCCCTAGGTTAGGGTAGGTAGGGTAGTTAGGATTTAGATATAATTATTGAAAGGTCCCCAGAGGCCGGGAAACTTCAAAATAAAAAGTTTAAAAAAAAACAGATTTGGGTTTAGAGGGAGAATATTTTCTAGAGAATGTTGCTTCATTACGATACACATCAGTTTGGCGTAACCGAGGTTTAATACAAGGGGGCCAAGAGGCTTCCCGAGAAATAAAATGTATCTATTTTGTTATACAGTATTTGTGAGTGCTCTGAGCGTTTTTGTGTGATCCGCGTACGCTTAACACAAGAACTGGTAGAAAGAAAATGAAACTTTATCTTGTATTAATTAATGTTCCTTTGCAACATTCGGTGTAAAAAGCAATTTTTAAATATTCAATAAAAGAGCAGAATGGACATGTTTTGTTTTATTACCCCTACTCCCTACTCCCGAGAAATACATATTGAAGTCCTATTTTTTTATACCCTTATCCATACCCGATGGTGCATAGGGCACTGCGTCAAATAAACGCAGTGTTATTTTTATCATTAGCGCATGAAAGAAAGGTGAGCAGTCTTCCGCTTCAGGTACCAGTCCAGGGTAATATTGAACAAATATTAGAGTGAAAAAGTCACTTATATTTCTTTGACCCTTCCTGGGAATCGAACCCGGGACCTCCAGTACAGTAAACGAGCGTGCTGATCATTACACTACGGAGGCGTTCAACTCCTATTGCAAATCGGATTATATAGGATAGAATATTTGAAGTCCGATGTATGCAGCAGTACTAGTGGTGTACGTTCACACAGAGAAGTGCAAGAGATATAAAAACATCTTTAAAAAAAGGAAATATATTTTTAATAAATTACACTCAATATGAACGGATGTTCAATGATGGGCAGAATGATGAACGTTGCAGTGTAAAAAGTGATCACTTAACCCAGCCAGTGCCAGGTCATGAGCTCTGGGATGCTCAGACTTCCATGATGGTGCATAGAGTTTCACACTGGATTGACAGTGTTCACTTGATGGTTACTTAAGGTGATCAGTTCTGTATTCCAGATTCTTGGATCTAGGAGTGGAATATATTTGATAGGATACATATGACATGTGTGATGGATGACATATCGCTCACTCCTTTCAACAACGTCATATATCAAAAAACTTGATTTTTCAGGAGATCGTCTTTAAAGTTTAAGAATATAATGAAATGTATTAAAAATAAACATCAAGCCACTCATTGAACTTTTTATTGTGCAACAGATCTTTTTAGGAAAAACCTGAAGGTTTTTTCTCCATTTGAAAAATATTTAGTTTATTTAAAATTAAAATTCAACAATACCTTTTCTTCAAAATGCAAAAACAACACTTTCTGCCCTGTAGCGGGTAAATATTAAGTTAAAAATATGCCGCTTTTGCTGGGATATACTACATTTTCTGGGCATTCCGAAAACATGCATAACTGAAAATTGCACATTTTCGATTTATGACATTGTTGAAAGGAGTGAGCGATATGTGATAGATGACATATCGCTCAAGCCTTTCAACAACGTCATATATCAAAAAACTAGATTTTTCAGGAGATCGTTTTTTAAGTTTAAGAATATAATAAAATGTATTAAAAATAAATATCAAGCCACTTATTGAACTTTTTAATGCGCAACGGATCTTTTAAGGTGAAACCTAAAGGTTTTTTCTCCATTTGAAAAATATTTTGTATATTTAAAAAAATAATTAAACGACACATATTCTTCAAAACGCAAAAACAACATTTTCTGCCCTGAAGCGGGTAAATATTAAGTTAAAAATATGCCGCTTTGCTGGGATATACATAGTACATTTTCTGGGCATTCCGAAAACATGCATAACTGAAAATTGACGATTTTCAATTTATGACATTGTTGAAAGGAGTGAGCGATATGTAGAATACATAAGAGTTATGTATGGGTGAAGGAAATTATTACTTAACGGGAAAAAAAATGGAGGAAGGTAGAAAAGGAGAAAAAATAGCAATGACCAAAGTTTATCCATTGTCCTGTACTACAATCATTGACAGTTTTGTAGGTGTTTTTATTGTTATTTTTTACTTGTTTTTTTCTTCGAATAATTAGTATGTATCCTTGACATGTGATTTTATAAATATGATGGAGATATTTTTTAAATATATTTTACGTTGAGGACGGTACTTTAGATTTGTATATTCTGAGAGCATTGTCGGCACCTCCGGAGAGTAGTAATTTTCCCGACCAATCACAGCAGAGCGCCTTATCCGTGTGGCCAGACAGCTCGTAAAGTGCAGCATTGGGACTAAAAAAAATAATATAATATAAAAAATATATTTTTATATGTATACCGTAGAACGGTGCTACTTGAACTTTGATGTGTTACTTGAGCCCAATACAAAAATTATTTAGATCTGTATTTGGTCTACAATAATGAACGTATCGCCTTGATTTATTGTTTTCCTGACAGGTGACACTTATTGTCACGATACGTTCATTCTTGTAGACCAAATACAGATTTAAATTTTTTTTTTTACTGGGCTCAAGTAACACAACAAAGTTCAAGTAGCCCCGTTCTACGATACATATATAAAAGGTGGTAGGACTACGATGGACAATGCTTCAATGAAAAGTGGTATTTTAAGCAGCCGAGTCCAACTCTCTAGCGTCCTTCAGTGATCTTCCAGGTCTCGTGAACTCCAGGCAATGTAACCAATGGTATAAATACCATAGCAGATAGAGAGGGGGCGAAAGGCTAGTTTCCAGCGCCATAAATTGAATACACTCAGCCAAGGCAAGGTGACTCTGACAGAAAAAGGGAAAACCCCTTGCCTTCTCTGGATTTTCAAGACATATCTCCCTAGAACATCATAAATGTGAATGGGAGAACAGAACGAAGACAGAACAACCAAAAAAGATCAGAACCTAAAATGTGCATGTACGACTAGATGTATGGATGTGAAGGAAGCTAGGAGATTGTCAGAACTGACGAGTGTGTGTGTGCCATCTTCTCTGCAGAGAAACGGTGTGATGGTAGTAATAGTAGTAGTAGTATATATCGATCACTCCTTTCAAGAACGTCATATATCAAAAATCGTCAAGTTGTGCATGTTTTCGAAATGCCCAGAATATGTACTATATCCCAGCAAAAGAGGCATATTTTTAACTTAATATTTACCCGCTACAGGGCAGAAAGTGATGTTTTTGCATTTTTATGAAAAAGTATTGTTTAATTATTTTTTTTTAAATATACTAAATATTTTTCAAATGGAGAAAAAACCTTCAGGTTTTACCTAAAAAGATCTGTTGCACATTAAAAAGTTCAATAAGTGGCTTGATATTTATTTTTAAAACATTGTTTTATATTTTTAAACTTTAAAACCGTTCTCCTGAAAAAACAAGTTTTTTGATTTATGACGTTCTTGAAAGGAGTGAGCGATATGATCTCAGCATCTGGCATCATCAGACAAAATACATCCACGTTTCACTCGCAATATTCGTAAAGGAACGTAATAAGCGAAATCCTCACCTTCTGATGTCCCACATCTTGAGGAGCATGTCGTGTCCCGCAGAAAGGAACAGGTGCTCCTGGTTGGGGGCCCAGCGGACGGCGGAGACCCACCCCAAGTGGCCCCTCGTAGTCACCGTGGGAGCATCAACTGAAAAGATAAAACAACATATTACAGATCAGATTTCTAACAATGAAGTATGTGAATATAATCCAGGATTAAAATAGAAAGAGTCATTTGAATTACCTAATGTCCAAGTGACTCTGAAATCTAGCTACGGCTTATGCAACACCGCTTATCGTGACTCTTCATCTTCAGGTCTAAATATTATATTTAGACCTGAAGATGGTAGCATAGATTTCGAAACTAGTCATTATAATAAAATAAATAAACTCAAGTGATAAAAAACAAGCGTTTTTCTTTTATAATTATTTGCAAAATATGAAAATAATGTTCAAATTTTGGACCAGACACATAACAGACTGGCGCTTAGATCTCACCGTTGAGTCGGTGATCGTAGACGCGCACGACGCGGTCCGCGGCGGCGGTGACGAGCAGCCCGTTGTGGGGCGACCAGTCGAGGCAGAAGAAGGGCTTGCTGGCGGCGATGGTGCGCGTGGGCGCCTGCAGCTCCGCGTCCCACAGGCGCGCCGTGTGGTCCCACGAGCAGGACGCCAGCAGCGCGGGCCCGCCCACCCAGCGGAGCCCGCTCACCGCCTCCCGATGCCCGCTCAGCGTGCACGTCGGCGACTGGGGGTTAACAGAATAAATAAAATAGTATTTTGTATATTGAAAGCATTGATAACTTTGTGGTATGGTAACAAAACACTCTCCTTATCATCCATTGTTTACTTTGTGTAATACCACTTTTATAAACACTTATTCTTGACTACCAGTTTAGGAAAATCATTTTATCCTCAGGTCATTAGAATAAAATTATTACGATTTGACATTTGTATAAAAATAAAATTTTGAAAGAGAGAAAGAAGACAAATGAATCACAATGGGAATATTTTTAAAAGGGGACTCAAAGTTGAAAATTAGTTGGCTATTTATTATGGGTAAGTCTTTATTTAGATAAAGTCTTTGTTTATATAATCTAGAAAAATCAGAAATAAATAAAGCAATCAACAAAGAAGTACTAAATAATGGAGAATGTTTTTTAAAATGATTATTCAAAAAAATAAATACAAATTAACACACCCTTGGTTTTCCTTGTTCTGTTTTTGCCTTTTTACTGGAACTTTCATCATCATCTTGTAATTCTGAAAAAAATATTGTAAACATCCAAATTATTACATTTTTTACACAAGCTATTGCATTGTAAATACACAGAATTCCATATTCTTCTCCATCCATGTTGAGATGTCAATATTATACACAGCCGTTTTTATGAAGAATCGCTTGGGGGGAAATTATTTTATTTGCATATGAGGAATGATATGATTTTGGATTTGTCAACATCAATCAGAAAATCACTTTCCTCGCAAACACCATATACCTTTGACACCAGCTCCTGCAGATCTTCTCTACTATCGGCAAGAAGCACAGCATCGTCAAATCTATCATTTAATGCCAATATATAAACCTTTCAATTCTTTCATGCAATTATCAACAAGTGTAGATTAAACAGCCACGGTGACATTGCACATCCCTGTTTAACATCCATAGAGTTGCCAAACCAAGGTGAAAAAGAACTATTGACCCTTACCCAAATTGACATATTATAGAAATAATAACCCTTACTTGCACTCCACAGTTTGATGGTATTATCCCAGCTGCCCGTTGCGAAGATGCTGCCGTCGGGAGCGACTGCCACGGACTCCACGCTCTTGTCATGCCCTCGACACGCCACCACGCACTCCACTGAATTGGACACAATGTCCCATTCCCATATCATGGCAGTTTGGTCGTGTGAACCGCTGAAATGTAAATCGTTTAGTAATCAACTTAAAAAAATATTTGTAAATTACAAATAAATTCAATTCATGTATTAATTTTAAATCAAACACAGATTTTTGAGTCTACTAAGTTGTATTTTATTAACAAAAACACAAAAAAATTAATACTGTGAAAATTGTTTCGACATTTTCAAATTTGAAAATGCCATAACTAGGCGAAACAATTGTCACAATATTAATTTTTTATGCGTTTTTGTTAATAAAATAACACTAAATAGACTAAAAAAATTTGTGTTTGAGTTCTGGAGTTCTACAAATTAAACGCCAAATCAATAAATAAATAATAAAATTTAAATTAACACCATGTTATTGGAACACATATAGAAAGGTTTTTTTTCTTCTTCTTTGTCCTGTCGGTTGTTTACAGAACACATCAAAATATAGGTTTGAAAATAGGTTTTTTCTGATAGCAGAGAAAATCTGCAGGCGCTAGTGACATAAGTGTAACAATGTGTGCGAGGAAAACAATTTGCTGATGAATGTTGACAAATCTGAAGTTATGGTTTTTAAAGAGATGAATGTAGATCAGGGTATAAAATATTAGTGAATAGGAAAATTACGGAACAGGTAGATGATTTCTTATATTTGGGAAGCATGTTTTCTAGGGATGGAAATATTTATAAAAGGAGTGATTGGTGCACTGAAATCAGTTATAGCAAATAAAAGCCTAACAGGGAAAACTATACTGGCAGTACACAATGGAGTCCTGGCACTAACCCAAATGTATGGAAGTAAAACATGCAGTTGCCAAAAAAAGGATGAAAGTACACTGAATAAAGTGAAGTTAAAATACAATCTCTCAGACGAATGTGCTGCAAAACGATGCATGAAAGATGATGTCTGAATCTCAAATCAGGAAAACATGCAAGGCTGATATAAGTTAAGAGGTAAATCAATACGATACTTTATTAATGAATTGGCCATTTCGCCATATCAACTCACAATCTACAAGAAGAAATCACTCTCATTCATCCAATGCATAAACCAATTCCTTAAAGAAAGCGATATTTAGATTTACGCATAGATCGAGATCGAGGATACATAGCACAGAATATAAGTTGAGAGCGTATCTACCTGATGAAGATTCCCGTTGTATCGGAGAGACTGACCCACGCCACGGCCTTGACCGGGGATGTGTGTCCGGGAATGGCCAGCTTGTGGACTCCCTTGGTCGTCCACAGGTGAACGCTGTTGTCGTAGCATCCTGTCACTATCCTAAAAGAATGACACAATATTATAATACACTTCAGGCGGGAAAGGTATTGGCCGTGCCGGCTTCATTTCAAAGGCAGAAAAGAAGGAATTATCCAATGTTTTTATAAGAATATTATATACCGATCTCTTTGTTAAGGTCTTAACTACAGTGGAACCTCTCATAACAAGCAATTCGCATAGCAAGCAAAATAAATTGTGAAAAAGTTGCCCCCTAATGAGCGACATTTCGCATTAAAGCCTTTTAAAGAAAGGGTAAGTCCTTTGATCAATCAGAACCTAAAATCTGGCGGTGTCAAAAGTCTGCGTAATCGGAGGGCATGTATGACTAGATGTATGGATGTGAAGGAGGCGAGGAGTGTATGTCAGGACAGAAGAGTATGGCGTTCCATCCTCTCTGCCTATCCATGCGGAGAAACGGCGTGATGGTAGTAGTAGTAGTAGTAGGTAAGTCCTTTTTTCACGGCATTCACTTGTAAGCCAAGACTTTCGCGCTTGTCAAAATAAATAATGTTTTGCTTAACAAGTGTTTTGCTTAGCGAGTAAAATTCTAGAACAAATTATGCTCATTTCATTATGAAAGGTTCAACTGTATATGTGCATAATTTTCAAATCACAAGGCAAGTCTTCTTTCATATTTATCTTTGAGTCTTTTGTGTATATCATGTATTTCAACAAAAGGACCTATATCATTGAATATCTAATACTTGAAAGGCAATGCATTTGAAGATAAACAAAATAAGTAATTTAGAAAACATATTCTGTTATTGCAAAAATTAAATTCCTGGAATGAGGGTTTTATGAGCTTAAAACAGGAAATGAATTTATGTCTCTGTTCAGGCCCATTCAACTCCTATGAGCTAGCGAGTGAGAGATGTCGGGTGTATTTCGTGAAAGCAGGTACAGGTAAGTACAGATAGGGGCAGATTGTAATACATATTTATTTATTTTACAAGTGCATTTTAGTATTTGAGAATTTTTTATTAAAATATCTTTATAATTTTTTTATTTTGGTTGGTTGGAAGATATTGCTTTTTAGCAATAAGCCCGCCAATGTACTTTTTTATTTTCTGTACATGAAGTTTGAATAAATAAATAAATATAATCTTCTAAAACATGGCGATTTAAAACAAATGAAAAAAATTCAACAAAAATTCATATCCGAACAATTTCAACACACTTTTTTTTAATATCAATAATTAAAACATTGTTTGAAATAAAATTCAGAATATACTTAAAACAAAATTAATTTTCAAGAAGGAAGTTTTCAACTCACCAGGAGGATTTGCAGCTAACAGAGGCGACCCAATCATCGTGGGTCAAGCAATCTAAAGGCTTCGGGGCAGGTACCCTTTCCAAATATTCTACATCCAAAGTGCTTTCAGTGTTGCCACCCTTCGCCTTCAAGTGTTCCAACAGTGGCAGGCGCAGGAGTTCGCCGCATACGAGAAAATCAAATTCCACTTTTTTTAGTTCCGCATTTGAATTTTCCTTCAGGACAGCTTTCACCAATGAATTGAGCCCACTTGTGTTGACTTGCGCATCAATTGCGTATGGTACGTCAGGAATTGCATATCTGAAAGACAAAAATTACATTTTGATCAATGTAAACACACTATGGACGGGAAAGGTATTTTTACCGTTCGGTCGATTGATGCTTAATAACGGAAAGGGTATTTTTACCTTCTGCGCCGGCCTCATTTCAAAGTCAAAAATGAAGGAATTACATACTCAATGTTTTTATATAAATATTATATACCAATCTCTTTTTTAGGGCCTTGACAATATGTAAATAATTATCAAACGCCGTCGCCAGCGATCCGCAGGCGTAAAAAAACACACGTCTGTAGTGTGTTAGTAGGAAAAGTATTCAAAATAGTCCATTTCCTCAATTCTCACCAGTGTGAATTGTCTTTAGTTAAAATATTTACTTCTATTAGAAATAAATAAAAACAAAATATGTTGCGTATGCTGTTTTCAGACCATATTCATGCATCACCAGCGGTCCACCGGCGTAAAAAAAACACACGTCTTTAGTGTGCTAATAGGAAAAGCATTTAAAATAGTCCATTTTCTCAATTCTCAACACTGTGAATTGTCTTTAGTTAAAATATTTACCTCTTTTAGAAATAAATAGAAACAAAATATGTTGACTTATGCTGTTTAGAGACCATATTCATGCATAGTATCTGTTGAAATATTCTTGGAAAAAAGAAGTGTCAAGTCTTGTCAAGTGTTGTCAAGTGTCAAGTCAAATCATCATGTTATTCTATAAATTTATGAGGCGAATGTAAGTGGAAAAAAGAGCAGAGGAAGACCGAGAAAAACATGGCACGATCAGGTATGCCAAATACTTGAAAGTGGTCAGGTTAGGAGTCGTAACAATCGGCGGGTATGTATGAGGAGATGCATGAACGTGGAAGAGGCGAAGAATGTTTGCAAAGACAGAGTGGTGTGGCGTTCTATTCTCTCCGCCTACCCCTGCGGGGAAGCGGCGTGATGGTTAGTTAGTTATGTTATTCTACAAATTTAATGCCAAATCAATAAATGAGTATAAATAACTAAAAATATCACTGAAATCTACGTTCAGACATTAAATAATTCATTTATATAATGAAAAATTATGATTGTTTTACTAAATTATGCAATGAAAAGATAATCCCACAAAAGATTTCAAAAAGTCGTATTCTCAATTTATTATTTCAGAATTGTGAAAGGAGTCTTTTTTTAAATAACCTAACGTCCAAGTGACTCTGAAATCTAGATACGGCTTATGCAACACCGCTTATCATGACCCTAATAAGGCTTCAACTTTTTAAGTTTTATAGCGTATGCCTACTTGTGAGTGGATTTACTCTTTAGGTTTAACGTTACTATAATTTCATGTAATTCATGAGTGAAAATTCTAGGCAAAAACACTCGCTGTGATCTCCAAAGGAGTCATTTTAATCTAAAGATTGATCTCGTAGTCAACTTCATGTTTTGTTCTTACAATATGAATATCCATCTTTTATTTTGATCAATTAATATAATTACATGTTATACTGTGAAGTAATTAGATTTTAAAGATTAAATACATGTATGAGAAATTTCGATTCAATCCTGAAAATTCTGGGATCACGGAATTGTATTCCTTAGTCGTAATATTGGATTTATACATCATAAAGTGGGGCAAATGAGGTTTGTAATGATGAGAATTTGTGGCATAGCTCAGAAACCACAATAAAAAGCTATCATCCTTCCAACCAATGGCGGTAAAAACTATTGTTATTGATATATGTGTTGCCCTGGCTACAATTGAACCAAAACCTCTTACATATAAATTGAAAGATTTTTACTGAATAGGTCAAGCAATTTTTATGAGCTGATGAATAAATGAAAACATAGGACAATAATTGTTTCAAGTAGCTTACTGCGGCTGTTTCGTTATGAACCGTATTTGTAGTTGTGTGACCGGAGTTTCATCTGCCATTATGAAAATTACTTGGTAATACACTTAAAATTTAAACGTTGTTTTTAACCTAAAATAATGTTTCTACTGGTCCCGACAGAAACGCGTAGCAATTTCAAAACTCAGTACCACGTGCGAGTAAATGTCAAAACTTTAAATATTTTTTCTATATGGCAGCACTTTCAATTTTGTAAGTTTTTTTTTTGGAACACAGCCTTTCGCGTGGAAATCTTGATTTAGTTTACAAACGAAATATTTTGAAATAATTTTTAGCTCATTTTTATGCCAGAATCGCTTTATAAATATTTAATTTAAAGAATATGAAATATGTTTTAGGTACATATTTTATTTTTAATAACTGGCAGCATTATTTTGACGTTTCTAAACATGCGTGCCGGATATTTGCCGCCTTAAGCTCAAAAGATATTTACTAAGATTCTTTTATCCTTATTCCTCCTACGCAATTTAAGGCTTATTGAAAAAGACAACGCTATCTATTAAACGAAATAGAAGTACATTTTGTTATGCGCTGTCCTTGTTTTTCAATCTCGTTTTGAATGTTCAAATTCTTGCAATTTTTTTATGAGCTTATGACCTATACTTAATATATTCTATGGCATGTGACATGCGATCATAACCTGAAAATATATTTTGTATTGTCTAAATTTTAACCGATCTGTCAAAATATGGTGTGCCTTCCTGTAGAAATGGATGAAGAAGTCGAAGAAATACTCGATGATAATGACTACGCGGTGAAGAAGAAAGGCGGGAGAAGTCTTATTGATAAACCACCAGTGTTTTCCCCAGATGAAACGTAAGTAACACACAAATATTTAGAAATCTGATTATTTTCATTTCATAAAAAAAAAAAACAATTTGAATTTTTAAAATGCAGTCTGATGCTGTATCCAAAAGAAAGTAAACCATAGACTTAGCTCTTATTATTGTTTTGCTAACTAACTAACTAACCATCACGCCGCTTCCCCGCAGGGGTAGGCAGAGAGAATCGAACGCCACACCACTCTGTCTTTGCAAACATTCTTTGCCTCTTCTACATTCATGCATCTCCTCATACATACCCGACGATTATTACGACTCCTGACCCGGCCGCTTTCAAGTATTTGACATACCTGATTGTGCCAAGTTTTCCTCGGTCGTCCTCTGCTTCTTTTTCCAACTACATTCGCCTCATAAATTTGTTTAACCGTTCTTTCTTCACTCATACGCTCCACATGTCCAAACCATCTCAACACACCTTTCTTAATTTTATCGATAATGCTTATCTCAGCCTTACATTCTTTCCTTATTTCATCATTCGAACATCTATCAAACATCGTTTTGCCACACATTCGTCTGAGGGATCGCATTTCGACTGCATTCAGTCTGCTTTCATCCTTCTTTTGCCAACTCCATGCTTCGCTTCCATACATAAGGGTTGGAACCAGAACTCCATTGTACGCGACGCGGCGACTAGGCAATCGCGCCGCAGCACAAAGTACTGTAGATGCCGCAGGTGCTGGCGTCAGCGCAGAGCGGCCGGGCAAGTCTCAGTCCGCGGCCGCGCTCGACGGTGAATCTACCCGCGTAGAGATCCACCGAAAGCCCAGAGATCCCTTGCGATCGCCGGCGAAGGCGGTATGTAGCACCGGCAGTCGCAACCTGCACGCAGCAGGCAACCGGGTCGTAAGTCCGGTATCGCTCCGTCGGGTCGTCGCGGCGGCTCCGTCGTCGTCCAGTCCGGGTGCAGTCAGCTCCAAAGTAAATCCGAGTCCAAGTCCAGGGGGTAGCGGCGGTCGAATGTTCCTGAGGGGCGATGAGTCCGGGCGGGCAGCGAAGTCGGGAAGAAGCGGGGCGGAGAGAAGAAAACGCAGCGGTAGTCGGTCGAAATCTGATTTATTAAGCTGAATGTAGCCCTATATATACCCGCTCTGGGTGCCTCGCCGTAGCGCCGCCCGGCCGTGCCTGACCAATCGCGGAGGGGGGTATGTCCGCCAATCACGGCGTAGAGGGAGCGAGGGCATTCGCGTACCGTCTCCCTCTAGCACGTATAAGGACATCCCCACTCCGCTACTTCGGCGCAGTCGAGCGCGCACCCTGAGCAGTATACAGTTTACAATTTATTCAGTCTATAATAATCTTAAAAATAGCTTAATCTAACCTAGAGCTATTTCTCTCCTCGGTATGGGCAAAGACCACCCCCGAAAGCGACACATTTCAGTCTTTATTGAGGGGGTAGTACATTGCTAACACATACCGAGGTCCCTAAGCTAATTAATTCTATTTCTAAATCTACATTTTCTTTACGTCGGCTACATCCATTGTGTACTGCAAGTTTAGCTTCCGCTGATAGATTTTTATTTGCTAAAACTAATTTTAGTGCACCATTCACTCTGAATAATAAACAATGTATCATATAATATCACAGCGAAACCCTCTTGAGCTAGTATTTGACTAAAATGGCTTTACATAAATTATCTGTACATTTCATAACTATATAAATTAAAATTATTATCATTGTTATGATTATTGTATTTTGCCTGATCAAATCATATTTCTTCTTCTTCTTCTTATTTAGGCCTTGCGGCCTGTTTTTAAGAGGGATTAGCCTCCTGCGACGTCGATTCCCAGCTATCGGCCCATCTCTTTGGTGGTCTGCCCGGGAGTCGTCTACCATGGGGTTGGCCGTACAGTGCGATGTGGGGGAGTCTGGATGGTTCCATTCTCCTCACATGCGCATACCATTGTCTTCTTCGTTGCCTTCCCCACCTAACGACATCTTCGATCTCGCATATTTCCCTGATCTTGGCATTTCTGATTCTATCTCGATGACTCTTGCCTGTCATGCTTCTCAGAGTCTTCATTTCTGACACTCTAAGCGCGTTTATTGTGGCAGCGGTGTCTGCTCTACTTTCGATTCCATACGACATGATGGGTCGGACACAAGTTTTGTATATCTTGATCTTGCTGCCGATCTTCATCTCATATTTCTTCATGTACCAATTAACGTACAGTAAACTCGAAATTACTACTACTACTACTACCATCATGCCATTTCCCCGCAGGGGTAGATAGAAAGGATGGAACGCCACACTCTTCTGTCCTGACATACACTCCTCGCCTCCTTCACATCCATACATCTAGTCATACATGCCCTCCAATTACGCAAACTTTTGACACCACCAGATTTTAGGTTCTGATTGATCTGATAGTGCCAAGTCTTTTTCAGTCGTCCTCATTCTGTTTTCCCGCTCACATTCGCCACATATATTTTCTTAGTCACTCTCCCGTTATCCATTCGCTCCACATGTCCATACCACTGTAAAGAACTCTTCCTAATCTTTTCAATTATTCCTTGTTCAGGCTTACATTATACAATGATTTTCCACACATTCGTCTGAGGGAGCGCATTTCAACAGCTTTCACTCTGCTATCATCCTTCCTTTGCCAGCTCCATGTTTCGCTTCCATACATTAGTGTCGGAACAAAAGTCTTAAAAATAAAATGTTTTATTCGGAAAAAATATATGTTAAATTTCTTTTCATTGCCTTATTTATACAGTTTTGCCGCACATGTCATGGTTTTTCTAAAGAGATGAATGTAGATCTGGGTGCATAATAGTAAATGGGGAAATTTTGAAACAGGTAAATGATTTCGTATATTTGGGAAGTGTGGGAAATATTGATAAAGATACAGAAAGGAGAATGAATGCTAGGAACATAGTGAATGGTGCAGTGTAATCAGCTATAGCAAATTTAAAAAAAAAGCTGTGTCGGGTTGTGGTCCCGTGGTTAGTGTCGCGGACTCTTGAGTCAGAGTTTCTCGATTCGAACCCACTCCTATTTCTTTAACCACAATTTGATACCTATTTCTAATGAGCCGCTTAGGCTCACATAAGTAGTATGAAATTTAAGCATTTTTATAAATAATAAAAACACACATATTTCTCTTTTCTTTAAAAAAAATAATTAAGAATAAATATAAGATTAAAGCCTATCAGAGAAAGCTAAACTCGCAGTACACAACAGAGTCTTGGTACCAGTGGAAACAAAGCCTGGACTTGCCAAAAGAAGTATGAAGTTTGCTTCGATTCCTCCTATATTTTTTATTCAAACTGGTGCAAATTTAAATTCCAGATGCTTGTTCATCATATCAGGAAGAGGAGTCCAGATTTACGATGTGGGAACCGGAGAGTTTGTGCGGTCGCTGAAGGATAAGGAGAACTCGTTCCCCATCGTGGGGATGGGCTTCCCTCCTAACGAGGACAGGACCCTGGTGACATGCACCGAAGACGGGAGTGTAGTACTTTGGAAGTGGCATGCCGGCGTACAGAGTTCTAAACTGGTGAACTTTATTTATCATATTCTCAATAATAGTAATATTTAAAGCATTTACTTAGTGGTTAGTCATTTTTGCTTTTATATATATTTTTTTACATGAAATGGTAGTAATATTAGTATATAACCGACCACTCACCGAGATTTTAATGTCTACCAGTTTTGAGACGTACCCGTCTCTTCGTCAGGACAATCACTACAACAGCATGCAAACAATACTACCCGTCACCACTATAGCATTATTCACACACTTAAAAACTACACAAAAAGTTTATCACATATTTTTTTATCATTTCGAATCAGCTAGTATTAATGCGAAATTTGTGATTGAATAAATTTGTGTCAAATGACATTGGCAATTGGAGTAATTTATACAAGTTTGTAAAATGAGTTTGTCCATCTCCGCAGTGTAATGGTCAGCACGCTCGGATACCGTATTGGAGGTCCCGGGTTCGATACCCAGGGGGGGGATTGCACCATTGGGTTGCGGATAAGGGTTTAAAGAAGAAAAGTCATCTCAAGTCGAGACACCAGTAATATTGATATATCATTCGTATGGGGATCAATCCAATGGGGATAAATAATAATAAATTCAATTCCTTGAATCTGATTTCTGTTTTCTTACAGGCGCTCAGCATTCCGGAAAATTCCCGCCTTCTCTCGTTTGATCTCATCTCGGCTGATACAGCAGTGATTGGGTTTCTGGAGCCCAATAAGACCAAGGCCGCCGTCGGAGTGATAGGCCTGCGGGAGCCGGGGGGCCTACAGCGAGCGGCATTGCGGAGGATGAACTCCTACATCGGCCCGCGCTGGAGAGTGGCTGTTGGATGGTGCGGGGAGGACGTTGTGGTCGCTGTTTCTGAAGGATCCCCCTATGTAAATGTGTTCAGTGCGAATGATCCGACTAAATGCATGTGGTGAGTTCTGGCTCTTTATATAATGAAAAAATAACAACGATTTGTTTTTTCTACTTTTATTTTATTTACTGACATCAGACTGTTGGTACCATCAGGGCTGGAATTAAGTTTTTAATTTAAGTTTTACTTAGTAAATACCACTATTTCTTAAAATCTACTGTATTTTGATGGATTCATCATCATTTGCAAACACCATACAAAAATTAAAAATAGATTGATTTTACCACAAAGTGACTGTCGAATCAATTAATGAAATTACTAGATTATGTATTTTGCCAGTCAGTTGAATCTTGCTTCTATTTGAGATAATAAAAATAAAAACAAAATATAATTTTTGTATCAGTTACAGTAACATTGAATTTCTATCAATAGTACAATCTATCCAATTGACCAGTTTGAAGAAAGACGTTGACAATTCATTTTTCATTTGAACCCTTGTCCGCACCCCAATGGTGCATAGGGCACTGTGTCATATAAACGCAGTGTTATCTTGATCGTTAACACACGAAGGAAAGGTGATCAGCCCTCCACTTCAGGTACCAGTCCAGGATAATATTGAATAAATATTAAAGTGAAAAAATCACTTATATTTATTAGACCCCCCGCTGGGAATCGAACCCGGGACCTCCAGAACGGTAGCTGAGCGTGCTGACCATTACACTACGGAGACGAACACACTTATCGACATAAATAATTGCTTAATTAATTCCGTAGCAGGGGTAAGCAGAGAGGATAGGCTGCCACGCCACTCTATCTTTGCAAAGGTTCTTAGTCTCTGCTACTCTGAACCAAAGCTGAGTTTACATCTGAAAATCGAACATTCGTACATGATTTAATTTTTTTTTCACATTCATTTTTTTTTCGTTATTTTAAATTCTTTTGCATTACATGACATAAATTCAAATATAAACATGAATACAAAAAAGATCCCACAAAGGCATGGCCTGTTTGTGGGTATACAATATAATTTAATCATAGTAAAGGGTATAAGGGTATAGGTATTATAAGTAGAACTAGAATAATAGTGTTAATTTAAAATACAAAAAATACTTGACTATCAGAAAACAAAAATTATTATTATAATTTTTAAAAATAAAATTCCAAACTTAAAAACATAAAAAAGATGAAAAAGTAAAAAGTTAGCAAGCATGTGCTGCATAACTCACTGATATTCTGTTGCTGTTTTTTACCCACTCTTGCTGACCCATCTTTGTTTATTTTCTCAGTCACGCCGTATCCCGGGAGATATTCACGACCGAAGTAGCGTGGCACCCCTCGCAAGACATTCTGGCCGTGGGCGACACGCTGGGCCGCGTCACCCTGTGGAAGTCCCCCCTCACTCTGACGAAGCCGGCGAGGGAAGTGCTCCACTGGCACCACCTGCCCCTTGCCGCTGTGAGCTACTCGGCCCTCGGTCGGTATTATTTTTATCCTTACACAATTTTTCCTTTGAAAATCGCAATTTGCAGAAAATTGTGGTAAAGGTTTTGTTGGGTAATATATCCAAAATTAAACAAGGTTTACTTCAAAACCTTATCCGCACCCTAATGGTGCATAGGGTACTGCATCATATAAACGCAGTGTTATCTTAATCGTTAACACATGAAGGAAAGGTGATCAGACCTCCGCTTCAGGTAGCGGGACTTCAGTTTCGTCTTATTACACTCTGTGTTTGATAATGTCTGAATAAGACGGACCGCGTCAAGTATTAACATATACATAATTAAATGTAGAATTCAATCCAATAAACCTTGTTCAATTTTGGATACATTACCCAACAATTCAATATGGAATTCTACCAACTGTCTGCAGTTACTATAAATAAAGTAAAGGTTTTGTCACTAACCGCTAAACCTCATTGAATGTACGTAATACGTGCGCAGAGTGCCTGCCGTATAGCGTACGCATGGTCAAAAAATAAAAATTATTCCAAACCGTATTCACACGTTTTGGAATAATTTTGGAATAGACTATCTTCTTCTTTGGTCTCAATCCTGCGGATTGGCCTGTAGCAACAGGTGACATCTTTCGCCATTCTTGCCTATTTTCGGAAGTCCTCTTCAGCTCCTCATACGTCGAGCAGCCCATGTCTTCGTATAAGTCGCTTAGGTATTGGCGGCATGGGCGTCCTCTGGCGTTTATTCCTTCGATCGTCCCCTCTATTATTTAAGATTGACAGTCGCACACAACAAGCAAGACTTGCGTTTAACAGTAAATCAGTGATTTTCCAATCAAATAACATAGATCTGAAACTACGACTATATAAACACAATATATCGCGAACAATCACGAGATGCTGACAAAATAGCAATTTTCAAAACACTTTATTGAAAATATGAAATTTCTTTTTGTAAATACATACTATTATTTTGTATGTTTGTGTTTGCCTCCGTAGTGTAATTGTCAGCACACTCGGCTATCGTTCTGGTTCCGGGTTCGATTCCCAGAGGCGGGTGGAATATATATAAGTGATTTTTTCACTCTAATATTTATTCAATACTACCCTGGACTGCTACCTGTAGCAGAGGTCTGATCACCTTTCCTTCATGTGTTAATGATCAAGATAACACTGCGTTTATATGATGCAGTGCCCTATGCACCATTGGGGTGCGGATAAGGGTTTGAAGAAATACTAGTATACACTGTTTTATGTTTATGAATACCTACTGGTTTCATGATTTCCCCATTTACTAATATTTTACACCCAGATCTACATTCACCCCTTTCAAAAGCCATAAGTTAAGAATTCTCAATATTTTTTATCAAATTACTTTCTTTGCACACATTATCAGTATGGCTGTCCAAACTTAAAACACAGTAAGGGACATTTTTTTGTAGTACGTTTTTTTTGCATTTTTGGACTAAGTAGAATCTACTTAGTCCAAAAATGCAAAAAAAAACATACCACAAAAAAATGTCCCTTACTGTGTTTTGAGTTTGGACAGCCGAGTATATGTAGTAGGTAAGCTGAGAATCATTGCTCTCTATACGTGGTTCCCCTTGGTACTTAACACATTTCCGACGGGTGTTTATTTCAATATTACCCCGGACTGGCACCTGAAGCCGAGGGTTGATCACCTTTCCTTCATGTGTTCAAGATCAAGATAACACTACGATTATATGATGCAGTGCCCTATGCACCGTTGGGAGCAGATAAGGGTTTGAAGAAGAAGAAGTTGTTTATGCCTGCGGACTGCTAACGACGGGATTTGATAATTGTGTACATATAGTTAAGTCCCTAACTATGAGATTGGTACATAATATTCATATAAAAACATTAAATAAATACTGTAGAACGGGGCTACTTGAACTTTGATCTGTTACTTGAGCCCAGTACAAAAAAAATTAAATCTTTATTTGGTCTACAATAATGAACGTATCGACATGATTCATTGTTTCCCTGACAGGTGACACTTATTGTCACGATACTTCGATCGATACCACGGTCAAAATATTTTTTTGTACTGGGCTCAAGTAACACATCAAAGTTCAAGCAGCCCCGTTCTACGGTACTTCTTTTCTGACTTAAGCACCAATCAACCGAATGGGTAGAAATACCTTTCCCGTCCTTAGTGTGTTCACACAGTGTTAAGTACTGCTGTGCTTATGGGTTATTATCTAATTTTCCTACTCGATTCCAGGTGGAGTTTTGCTAACGGGCGGAGCTGAGCGCGTGATGGTGGCATGGGGTTCTGATAACTCCAGAAGGTTTGTTCCTCGCGTGCCGGCCGAGATACTTCACATCGCATCTAGCCGCTCTCATTTCACCATTTCTACAGCTGATAATGGTAAACGAATTAACTTGACATGACTTAACCTAATCCAACCTTTTATTTTGTATATTAAAAGGATTGTTAAAATTGTGGCATGATAATATAACACTCTCCTTAATTTAACACTATCTTTTCTTTGTTCGCCTCCATAGAGTAGTCGTGAGCACGCTAGGCTACCATGCTGGAGGTCCCGGGTTCGATTCCCAAGAGGGTCAAAATAAATATTAGTGATTTTTCAGTATGTAATCCTAATATATATTTAATATGACCCTGGACTGGTATCTGAAGCGGAAGGCTGATCACCTTTCCTTCGAGTATTTAACAATCAAGAACACTGTTTCTATACGATGCAGCGCCGTATGCACCATTGGGTGCGGATAAGTGTTAGAGGAAAAAGAAGAAGATCTTTACCGAAACTGGTTGTTACGAATAAGTGTTTATAAAAGTGGTATTATACAAAGTAAACGATGAATGATAAGGAGAGCGTTAACCCAACCTTCTCTAATATCAAACGATATGAAAACTTATTGTGCTAGACGTACTGTCAAACTATAGGAGTATTTAAACATCATAATTAAGTGTATTCCTTTGTGTGTTCATACCACTCAAAAACTAGTTTGTAAAGGCGACCTGACGAAGTGTAGAACTAGTCAAGAAGTAGAGTTTTTAAGTGGTTTTACACAAAGTATATTGATGAATGATAAGGAGAGTTTAGATGAATTATTTGACGACTTGAACGAATGATTAATCCGAAACCGGTAGTCGTGAAGTTAAGCTTTTAATATTAAACAAAGTGAATAATGAATGGTAAGGAGAGAGTTTACATGAGTTATTTGAGCAATAAATGAACAGCAGCAGTTACCTCGGTGGTTGGAGCGCTACGTGCAGCGTAGTCAAGGGATAACTGGAGAAGAGTCATTGCTTCTACAAGGGTCACAACCCTCAGTAAGGATTAAGACAGAGAAGAATTATATTGTTTGAGGCAGTCTTGATGAAAATGAAATATTTTTTCCAGGTATTCAGATAGTAGACTCTAGTTCGCTGTACCTCGTGGGATGTATCCGGGAGGCGGGTGGGCTCGGGGGGGCACAGCGCCTGCACAAGTCCCTGCAGCCCAACGGGGCCCCCGAGAGGCACGTGCTCAAGGGGCCCTCCCTGCAGTACACCCACCCTTCCACAGCCCTGCTGCTTCCCGCCGGACCAGGGCATCTTCACATGTACTCGACTGTTTCAGACACACTAATGTATACTGTAAGTTGTTTGATTATTTTAGATTAAATTTAGTGATGTGAATGGATGAAAAATTAAAGTACCAATCCACACTATGAGGAATTTTAATTTATTCACCCAAGTATTTATTTGCCCCAACGATATCGTCTGTGATATCAGAATATCGATAAAAATTATGATTATGAATTTATGGAATAAAATAACAACTGTATAGTTCTTTCCACATAAATTTTATTTGACCAGCAACCGGACTTCGTCGTAACCGAAATCATCAGACTGGTGATGTCATCATCAGGCCAGTCTGATGATGTCGGTTACGACGAAACCCGGTAACTGGTCAAATAAAATGAATATGGAAAAAACCTATATATGTAATTGTTATTTTATTCTATAAAATGCAGTTCTACTAAGAAATATTAGTTTTCTTCTTCTAACCCTTATTCGCACCCGATGGTGCATAGGGCACTGCAATGTTATTGATGCCGTGTTATCTTGATCAACATACTTACATGAGGCGAGGTAATCTATATCAAAGTGATAGCTTCTGTTTTTCTGAACTGGACAAAAAAAAAATATGTAAACTCTATAAAAAAATAATATAATCCGATATTTTCAGTTCCATTTTTGTGAAAAAACCTGAGTAAGATTTTGTTAGTTGTATAATTACTTTTTTGTTGGTCTTAGAATGCGTAAACGCATTTAGACATAACTGTAAATTATATATGTATAAAACTGTATATTTGTGTAAATAAATAAAATAAATTTGTATTACAGCTAGACGTCGCAAACACAAATATAGTTCCTCCAGAGAGAGACAATCTTCAACCGGAGCAAATAGAGGTATGTAGCGATATATTAGTACAGTCTATAGTAAAATATGAAGCCTTTTTAAATAAAATTTTTATTTACATAGTAAATACTAGAGATGATCTTAACAGCGACTTTCCAAGTCACGGGTATACCGGCTACAGTGACACTTTAGTCACTGCTTTGTTTTACAGCGCCTGGGTCGCTGTTACACTTTATGCATCATATAAACGCAGTGTTATCTCGATCGTTAACACATGAAGGAAAGGTGATTAGCCTTCCACTTCAGGCACTAGTCCAGGGTAATATTCAATAAATATAAGGGTGAAAAAAATCACTTTTAATTGTATTTATTTAACCATCCTAGGCATCGAACCGGGGACCTCCAGTGTGGTAGCCGAGCTATTAACCATTACACTAGTTAATTGATTAATTCATTAAGTTATTAAGTTATAATTTCAATTAATTTTTTAGCATTTTAATGTCTTAATTTTTTTATGTCTGTAGGAAGGTTATACAGGTAATAATACAAGTTGTTATAGTTGTGATACAAGTAATGTTTGATCAGCGAATGGTTTGTGGTGCCCAAGGTGCTGGAGATGTCGGTGGGGTGCCGCGGGGAGTGGCTGTGCACGTGGGAGGGGCGCGGGGAGCAGGAGCGGCTGCGTTGGTTCGGGGGCGCGGGCGGGCACGGCGAGCGCAGCTGGGCGCTGCACACAGTGGTGGCGCGCCCGCACCGCCCCGCCGCGCCCGCCGCGCTGCACCTGGCGCCCGACGCGCCCGCCGCCGTCTCCTACGACGCGGGAAACCAGCTGCGCTTCTGGACGCTCGTGGACTCGGTGCCCGGATATGGTGAGAGGCGTTCTTCATTGGTCACAATTTAATTTAAGGCGAGCTTATTCGAAGCTTATTTATTGTAACTGCAGACAGTTGGTAGAATTCCAAATTGAATTGTTGGGTAAAATATCCAAAATTAAACAAGGTTTATTAGATCGAATTCTACATTTATTTATGTATATGTTAATACGTGACGCGTTTCGCCTTATTAAGACATTATCAAACACTGACTAAAAATATTTACAAAATGTACTAACAATTATTGGTCTTAACAAATATTAGGTCTAGGAGTACATATAATGGTGGGTATTTCGATGGGTAATGTGGATTTCTGTGAATGTTAAGATAAGCAATGTAGTTAAATGTCAATTAGGGTATATGAATACAATTTGTATGGCTTTAAAATTAATATTAATATAATATTGATTAATAATAAACCTTGTTTAATTTTGGATATATATTACCCAACAATTATTCAAAGCTCTTAAGGTGGAGACTGACCAGAGCATTTCGTTGTAATGGCACACGTTACGATGCGAGCATTCAAGCAGTCAGTACACCGAGCCGAGCACTCCATCCGTAGTTTCGGATGATCGGTTATGCTCGCCGCAAGCGATGTTACGACGTTATGTTACGACGAAATGCTCCGGTCAGTCTCCACCTTTAAAGAATTATATGGTAAGAGGCGTTCTTAAGTATTCGCAATTTAATTCATGACAAGTTTATTCACTGCTCTTAAAGAGAGGATACCGCAGCAAGAGTTTTTATTTTATTTTTTTTTTTTCACTCCAACATTCATTAATATGGGTTCAACTATTTCGAATGATTTGTTCGAATGGACAATAGTTCCCATAATTTATGATTTCGGATACATAATTGGCGAACCCAATTATGTATCCTTTAATTTCAATTCTTAAAAACTTTATAAAATTAAATAACTTTGTTTTAACCACTGTTTATTAATACAATTTAACCTACCGGTTTCGACAGGAACTTTGTCATCATCAGGGTTTATTTTAATTCAAAAACATTAAAATACTCTCACCAAAAACTTCCACACACTCCGTCAAAATCCTAAATGTATTAAAAAGTTATTTAATTTTATAAAGTTTATAAAATGTGCCACAAATGCAGTTCTTTTATTTATATTTTTTCTTAAATAGAGTCTTTTAGAGGCATTAAATTTTAAGGTGCCAAGACCCAGGTAACTTTAGTACGTTTTTGACGCTCGATTGCCAATCATAAAAATGAAAGTCGTTTCGCAGTCTAAGAACCGTTCCATACCTTTTAAAAATATCATAATATATCTGGGGTTCCACAATGACTTCTAAAGTTCGTATCCCTCTATTGAATACGCGGTCAGGAGGCAAAAATGAGTGCCCTACTACTAGGAATATTACTGTAATGTGCATGAGTCACTACGAAACTTAGTAAGTTTACAGTAACAGTACCGTAGAACGGGGCTACTTGAACTTTGATGTGTTACTTGAGCCCAGTACAAAAAATTACTGAAATCTGTATTTGGTATACAATAATGAACGTATCGACATGGTTCATTGTTTCCCTGACAGGTGACACTTATTGTCACAATACTTCGATCAAAACCACTATCTAAATATTTTTTTTTTAACTGTAAACTTACTAAGTTTCGTAGTGTCTCATGCACATTACAGTAATATTCCTAGTAGTAGGTATCAAATTTCAAGTAGCCCCGTTCTACGGTAACAGATTTTTGAAAGTGAACTGTTGATCGGCCTAGCGAGTTTTGCAATAGTTTTGATTTTCCTATTCTATTTTATTCTTATTTAATTAATTTTGTCAGATGATGTTCATAATAGATGTCAATATTTTAAATCTTCTACTGATTGCTGCCATTAGCTAAAAAACTAATTTTTTAACATAAAGTGGTTTGGAAGTGGACTACTCATATATTAGTGACTTGAGTGACTATAAAAAGGGATGATACATTAGAATGTGTCTGTTTGCAGAGGGCAAGGCGGCGTGGTGCACGGTGGCGCGCGGGCAGGCGCGCGGCGGCGCGGCGGGCGGCGCGGCGCTGAGCGGGGACGGGTCGGCGTGCGCGGCGTGGGCGGGCGCGCGCCTGGCCCTGTGGGACGCGCGCCGGGGGCGGCAGCGCGCCAGCCTCGCGCACCCCGCGCTGCGCCCGCAGGGCCGCCACGTGCAGTTTGGGCGCGACCACCACATGCACCTGGTGAGACTAATAACTGTTACCTTTTTCTTTTTTAAAGCCTCGACACTTATTGGCTTGTTTGCAGGTAAAATAGTAAGGAAAGGGAAGGTTTATGCGAAAAATACATCACAAACATTTAAATCAATTGAAAATACATTTTTTATTTTTATTTTTTTATTTATTTAATATAGTTTGATTTTTAAGTATAACATAATACATTTTCTAAACATTTATACATATGGCAAACTTTTAGTTTTAGATTCGCTATGCCTCTCCAAAAAAGAGACTGAGCTCATGTGCTTGGAGAGGGACTTACACTCATGGTTTAATGTTTTATATAATTAATGGTTTAATACTCTTTTTTTATAATTTTTTCAAGATTTATATGTAATGGACATCTTTCTTTAATTTATTTTGCACTTGGCAGGAATCGAACCCGCGACGCCAGTTTCGCATGTCAATCTGATCCAACTCTCAGATCAATATTCTTAAACGTCCTATAGTGATGATATTATTTACCATTCCTAGCCTTGAATTATCGCATTTGAAATGTGGTGTTGGAGCGCATGCTCCGAATCCCATTTACAGCTAGACGCACCATTGAGGCCATTTGTCAGGAGTTGCACTTGGATGGTTTGACTCCGCCATACAGTTCAGTTGTACACGACAGATTTTTCAGTTCTTTGAACATGTTGAGCGTGGCGATGAGAATTGCCTAGAATGACTGGTTGTGATTGGTAGCTTGGAGGAGAAGAGAGGGAGAGGAAGATCCCCACATGATAGACCAATCAAGTTAAAATAGCAGCAGGCACCTCGGTGGTTGGAGCGCTACATGCAGCGTAGTCAAGGGATAGCTGGAGAAGAGTCATTGCTTCGACAAGGATTACAACCCCCAGTAATAGGGAGTAAGAGGAAAAAGAAACTACAGCATTGGTGCCGAGAACTAGCATGTGAAAGAAGTAAATTTGAGTAGTGTGGTTGTTAATCATAATAATAAATAGTCAGTTTATATAGGGCCGTTTCTGTGAGAAATCACCTCAAGGCGTTTTACGATTTACAGTAATTACTATGGATAAGAGATCCGGAAAAGGTGGGTCTTGAGTTAAGATCGAAATTCAGGAGAATTCTGGATAGATCTCAGATTTGGGGGTAAGTTGTTCCATGCCGCAGGTCTAGCAACGGCGAAGCCCCTATAATGGGTGGAATGATGAATATTACAATTTTATTATTAAAGATTTGCCAGTATATCATCAATATCAAATATTACGAGCAAAAAATGCTGTTTATTTATTATTTGAGTATTTTTTCTGCAGGTCGCTTGCACAACAGACACATCACTCGGAGTTTGGAACACATTGTCACTCAGACTCATTTGGGTAGTGAAACTGGACACTTCGTATCTCATTGCTGATCCCTTCTCAGACCGGGTTGCCGCAATCACCAAGGAAAATGACGGTACGTAACGAAACCAGAAAGTAACTGGTTAGATTTTACAGCCTTATACTTGTACGGCAGCAGTTCTCAAACATTTTTGGCAACGGAACCATTTTGAAATACTTAATATTTTACGGAGCCTCAAAATATGCATAACCTGGACATAACATAAAAATGTTCATCATTTAGTTACTTTTATTGATTTTTCATTGTGATATTTACTTAATATTAGCCTTAACTTGAAGCGTAGGGTTGATCACCTTTCCTTCATGTATTTATTGATTAACCTTTTCGTTAGTGACCATCCAAAAAATGTGATCCGAAGGGGGGTACCAAAAGACACCAATTCATAATTCGTAAGGAAATCGTGTGAACGCTTATAATACTAAAGTTATGGAATTAAAATTCATATATGGGGGATTTCGATCCCCTGTTTGAGTCGGCTAGGTTAAAAAATAATTTCATAAATTGATTTAGCAGTCACTTTGTGGTAAAATCTATCCATTTTAAATAAAAGTTTTACTTAGTAAATACATATGTACCACTATTAAAATCTACTGTGATTTATTAAAATGTACGTAAATGTAAATACGGTGTTTGAAAATGATGCGGAATGCATCGAATCACGTGTCACAGTAGATTTTAAGTAATAGTGGTATTTACTAGGTAAATCTGAAATAAAAAATAAAAAATAATTGCTTTGAATTGATAACTCTTATTATTGAACAGGTAGTAGTAATAATAGTTATTTTTTTCATATTTCCAGTGTTCATATTCCGCATGAGTTCATCTCGGCCTCTGGTGACCATACTGGGGGCTCTGCCCTCCCAGAGAGGAGCCATCACGTCAGCTGCCTTCGCCCCCAGTCTGGAGGGTCCTGCCGACTTCAGACTCTACTTGCTGAGAGACCAACAGGTACACCAAAGGGGACCCCACTGCCTGAACTCTTTTGCCTTCTCATTTGAAGATAATCCAGAATCCCAACCAGTTTCCATCACAACTTAACAAATCTGGGGGTGTGGCCGTACGAGGTAGCCCAAAAAAAACTTTCCTTAAGTCCAGTGACATTTATTTCTAAAATAGCACTAGTACTGCCATCTGTGGTTGAATTTAAACACTAAAACCACACTTCAGATCATTTTTCTGTTTTACCCACGACTTTTAACTTAACATATTGTTTGCGGGAAATGCTTAAAAGCGTGTTTACATGCTGTTGGTAGAGAGCAGGAGATGCTTATTAGCATTCTATTTGCTTACTTTTGGTAGAGAGTGAGAGATGCCAAAATACATTGTACAGATGGGAATTGGGTTTGTGGTTACTTGTGATTAGTATACTGAGAGTCGGGCGGCAGACTGTCTCGAGTATAATTAGGGTCGAGGTTCATGAAAAAACTGCCCGACAACAATGTCTTAACTTGCAATTAATCAAAAATATTCAGAAATAATTCAATCTAAATGATTTTTAGTGAAAAATAATTATACATTTTTTGTAAAAACCTATTATATTTGCCGTTAGAATGTTAGATTTATTCAATAGTGATGTTGACCATTGCAATAAGTATACGCAAAGAAGTGATAATGACAATAAAATTAGAATGTTTACCAATCTGAGGTTTTCCTGCAAACAATATGTTAAGAAATGCATATGCTGCGACACATTTTCGCAGTTCGCAGTCAAAATACTCTGGCTTTATCGTCGGTATATTAACGGGGCGCGCTTTTGGTAAAGTATATCGTAGTCATACAGGAGAAAGTGACCAAGTCCATTGTTTTACAAAAACGTGATCATTGACTATTTGATATCTTACTAGCTTAATATTGCACTGAAAAAATCCCAAAGGATTTTAAACTTGAAAGTATAATATAAAGACTTGTTAAAAATGACTAATTGCATTGATGTTTATTTTGTTGCCAAGCAAAAGTGACTTGAATGGCCCTCCTGAATATTTTACTTTTTGGTATCTCCTGTACGACTACAATATGTGAGTCAATATATATTGATTCTCAGCACTCTAACAGTTATGTTAGTCTCTTTTTTATCCCTTATAGCCTGATGTCTTTTTTGCAGGAAATATTTGTATTGGAAAAGGCGGAGTCAGATTCAGACAAAAATCAAGTTCTGGAGAGATTGCCGCAAGGTTTCCGGCCTCCCGCGTCAGCCTACAGCGCCATGATGGCAGAGCGGAAGAGCTCCATGGTCAAGAAGTCGGAGGCCGGCAGCAGTGCCACCGTCAACACCAGGGCTGCCATCACGGAGGTAGGAAAATTAATATTACATGTATCTCAACTTTAAATTAAACATGTTTCACTTATATGAAAGACAATGAAAGTTTGAGATGGAAACTGATGTATAGCTCAAACTTTTGAATAGTTTTACTAGAGAACATATCCTGGGTAGTACTGGCAACAAAACAATAACTCGAAAATATACAATTTTGACTTAATGTTGCATGTTATAAAGTTTTCAACGTTCTAACTGGCAAAATACACATTCAATCATTCATTCGAACCCTTATCCGCACCCCAATGGTGCATAGGGCACTGCATCATATAAATACAGTGTTATCTTGATCGTTAACACACGAAGGAAAGGTGATTAGCCCTCTGCTTCAGGTACCAGTCCAGGGTAATATTGAATAAATATATTTTCATATATGCATACGTGGTTTTAAAATCAAATTCAAGTTAAAGTTTAATAGCGGGTTATTTTATTCAGGTTAAAAAGTTTTAAAGAACAGAGATTATTCAAACACGGATTTTATAGTTAACATTTCTTGCCAGTATACCCACGATATTATCTTGCAAGATATTGATTCTTAGCAAAAAGCCTGCTTGTATTATTATTATAAAAAATATATATATTTTTGAATAATTTATGTCATTTTCTTTGTCGGGCGGTTTTTTCATCAACCCTGGCCCTAATTAGTGTCTTATACTAATCACAAGTAACCGCAAACCCGATTCCAATCTGTACAATGTTTTTTGGCACCTCTCGCGCTCTACCAAAAGTAAGCAAATAGAACGCTTAAAAGCATCTCCCGCTCTCTGCCAACAGTATGTAAAAGCCACTTCTAAGCGTTTTCCTCAAACAATGTATGTATTACATAACTATCTCTAGGGTGCTTCACTATGATTGAATTGGGAAAAAGGAGATAGTGGAAACGATTAAGCAAAGAAATGCGTTTTTACTTTTTTTCTAGAGATCATACATATATTCTGTACAAGATAAAAGTTTAGCTCTTTGACTGATGACTTTAAATGAAGATTTTATTTGGAAAAAGGACAGTTTTTTTTTTATATTTCTGATAGTGAAATAATACATCTTTGTAAGCCATTTAAATGACAGTATTTTCCAGTGTTTATGTTTTTATCTAATGTTTAAACTAAGATAATTTTTAATTACTTTTAAAACTGGTCTTAGATACGCAAAGGTTCACCATCTCATATTTCTAGCCCATACTCCATTATAATCTACTAATACTTCTGCCGTTACTATGATAAAATCAGTTTGATCTATTTCTTCACTGGAGTGCCCGTACCACATACAGGCTATTTTTTACAAAGGCCCATTTTTTGTGCCCGTATCAGGTACAAACAAATCCACAAAGGTCCATTTTTTTGCCCATATGTGGTTCTGGCAAAGAGTTAAATAAATAAAATAGTGTAGTAGCTAGAAAAACACAATTTGTCCACCTCCATAGTGTAATGGTCAGTACGGTCTTCTACCGTACTGGAGGTCCTGGGTTTAATCTCCAGGGAGCGGTCAAATAAATATCAGTAATTTTTTAATTCTAATATATATTTAATATTACCTGAAATGGAGATCTGATCATCCTTCCTTCATGTGTTAGCGATCAAGGTAACACAGTGTTTAAATGATGCAGTGCCCTATGCACCCTCGGGTGCAGATGGACTTTGAAGAAGTTGAAGAAGAAATATGCAATACCAACCAAATTTGTGTCCTAATTGGTGTGATTAACTAAATGATCAAATCCAGAAGGCCGAATGAAGTAATTATTTCTTTTTATAAAGTCGTTATTCAATTTGGTTTTTCAATTCGATCATTCATGTCTGGTTCTCAGTATTTGACTTGCACTTATTGAACAGTGAATACACCATGTACGACGTGTGGTACAGTTGATTGGAGACACACTTACCGTCCGCAAATAGGTCACGGACTGTTTTGGTCAAGTACAAACAAACACCTTGCTTCATAACAGTACCCATCTCAATTTAATGACTATCCCCATCTACTTTGTAGGTACTCTTATCTCTCAATTTACTATAATGGATATTTATTTATTTCATCATACACATACATAATTACAAATTATAATACAAATCGCTCACTCCTTTCAAGAACGTCATAAATCAAAAAACTGATTTTTCAGGAGAACGTTTTTAACGTTTCAAAATATAACACAATGGATTGAAAATAAATATCAAGCCACTTATTGAACTTTTTACTGTGCAACAGATCTTTTTAGGTAAAACCTAAAAAGGTTTTTTCACCATTTGAAAAATATTTAATATATGTAAAAAAATAATTAAACAATACCTTTTCTTCAAAATACAAAAACAACATTTTCTGCCCTGTAGCGGGTAAATATTAAGTTAAAAATATGCCTCTTTTGCTGGGATATAGTACATTTTCTGGGCATTCCGAAAACATGCACAACTGAAAATTGTCGATTTTTGATTTATGACGTTGTTGAAAGGAGTGAGCGATATGCCATCACCGAGTTTTTCCGAGGGCACATTTTACAATATTTATTTATAAAAATATATGAATGAAAAATAATATGCAATCAAATATGATATAGCCGATTAGTGCAATCTATTTCAAATCTACCCACTTCCATATCAATTGATATTGTGATTATAGCTGATTTTAAAAGAAAATCTAAGTATGTTAAGTAATAAAGTATTTTATTTATTGTTTCGGCATTAACTTTGTGGTAAGACATGTTACAATGATAACTATTAGTTATTATTCAGACCTGACGATGGAAATTTAGCTTCCAAAACAAGTAGTCTTTAATAAAACTCAAGTGGTATAAAAACAAGTGTTTCCTTAATCACTGTAAGTAGTAAAGTGGTTTTAGAATGTTACACGTGTATAACGTGATTACTTAAACCAGCCTATGACAGGTCATACATTGATTTCCATATTTATGTTGAGATATCCATATGAAAATAATCAGATTAATGAAATAAATATTTTGACTAAACCATTTTAGTGCATATTTTAGAGTTTTTTTTCTAGAGATTTTTTTACTATCTGGATGCTGAAATTTCTTAAGCTTTTTTTTTAAATGGTCCTTTTTAATTGGTGTGTATTTTTACCCACAGTGTTTATTAAAAATATTGACCTTTTTCTTTCTTTCTGGTATTGGTGAAGCACACATACTACTCAAATAAAAGAACATTTTTTTAATAAATCTGCTTATGTAATCAACAATAAATGCAATTTGAGATGAAAAAAAATATGAAAATTTTCATTTCAAGGTCGTGTTAAATTGGCTGATTCTCGGTCCTTTCAACATAAATCATTTTTGGACGATTCCGACATTATTTTTCACTAAAAATTAGTTAAATTGGTTTATTTCTTTATTAATTGATTTGGCGGTCACTTTGTGGTAAAAATCTATGCATTTTTTATTAATGTTTTGCTTAGTAAATACCACTATTTCTTAAAATCCACTGTGACATGTGTTTCGATGCATTTCACATCATTTGCCAGCGCATACGGTGTTGAAAATGATGCGGAATGCATCGACACATGTGTCACAGTAGATTTTAAGAAATAGTGGTAATTACTAAGTAAAACATAAGGATATTATTGACAAATCAGAACTTAAAAAACCATTACACATATAAAAAAAATATTTCTCCTTTATTTCTTTATTTAATAAAGTTACAAAAAATATTACAATTTAATTTATTTGCTAGACATTTCTACTTTTCACATATCTTATACTAGTTACGCTGTTCCTCTCCAAAAAAAGAGACTAAGCTCTTGTGCTTGGAGAGGGACTTACACTCATTTATTGTTTATACTTATGAATATTATAGTAGTGTTTTTCTTTGTTTATTATTTTTTTTATTATTGAAGTGCATAAAAGGTATTCAATTTATTTTTAAGATTTTATTTTATTTTTATTTATTAATTTTCTTATGATTATGATAAGAAGAATGTTACCTATATTCTTCTTCATCTATGTTGAGGTGTCAAAATGTAATGATAGTTTGTAATTATTGCCATTTTCAAGCTCCCGGAATTCAGGTTAAATCATTTGCACTGGTAATTTAAATTTATTTAGTGCATGTTTTGATTCAACTAGTTTCATGAATTCTAATTATTCTAAAAAAAAAGTGATGTAGGTGATTTTTTCACTCTTATATTTATTCAATATTACCCTGGACTGGTACCTGAAGCAGAGGGCTGATCACCTTCATGTGTTAATGATCAAGATAACACTGCGTTTATATGATGCAGTGCCCTATGCACCATTGGGGTGCGGATAAGGGTTTGAATGAATGAATTTTCTTATGTCTAGTTTTATTTGATAATATACATAGTATTCATTACAAAACCATCAATAATATTCAGCATTTCATTTGAAATTGACTAATTTTTATTACATTTCATTTAATTATATAATTTCTCCTTGTTACTATGTTTGTATCTGCAAAGGTCACAGACTGCTCATTCTGTTAGCGAAAAGGAGATTATTTTCACTGATTAGCTTAGTATATGTCGAATACAATTTATATATGGTTTATTTGATTATTTGTGCAGTCAAAATCAACTTAGAATAATTTTAAATAATATCATTAAATTTGAAGCACTAACTTTGTGATTTTCCATTTATAATTAAAATATAACTTTGTTTTAAAATCACTATAAATATTTTATTATAACTTAATTATAATGTCTACCGGTGCTAATCAGTCTTGATAAAGAAGCGGTTAGCTTCGAAACCGGTAGACATTATAATTAAGTTATAGTAAAATATTTATAGTGATTTTAAAACAAAGTTATATTTTAATTATAATTTTAAATAAATTAAGGACTATGTTTTTTTAGAATGATTAAAGAAAACACTTCGTTTTTTACCACTTGAGTTTTATTATAGACTACATGTTTCAGAAGTTAAACTTCCATCATTCAGGTCTGTATAATAACTAAAATATAAAATATAAAATATAAAATTGTTCTATAAATAAGGAGAGGGGAAAGTTTTTCAAGATAATTCATAATTTGGCCTTTATATGGAACAAGGTGTAATTATTTTAATTTATGAGAGTGAAATGAGTGATTGGTATCTATTATATGATTTGCAAATTTAGAAATACAAAAAAACCTGAATTCTAATAATAATTTATTAAATAATATATTGTTTCAAAATTCTTCGCCATTGCTTTCCATTTTTCCTTTGTTTTCAAACTCCGTTCCTTGACTAACCCCTTCCCCTTACTTTCCCCTCTCCTTATTTATAGAACAATTTTATATTTTATATTTTAGTTACTATACAGACCTGAATGATGGAAGTTTAACTTCTGAAACATGTAGTCTATAACAAAACTCAAGTGGTAAAAAACGAAGTGTTTTCTTTAATCATTGTAACATGTCTTACCACAAAGTTAATGCCGAAACAATAAATAAAATGTTTTTTTAGCATTAAAAATTCCTTTAAGTAATCTAGCCCATATATATACAGATATAATTTACATATTTTATGATATATACATTAATATATTTTACGGTATTTTTAATTACCAAATAACCTCTTTAATAAAATATACTGATTGTGTTTAGGGAGGGAGTTCATTTTACAAACTTGCTTATAACTGAATCGTAAATTTAATTTATTATGTAGAATAATTAGTAAATTATTAGACCTAAAATCAATCCTAGAAAATTATTATGAAAACAAAAGAAGAAAGAAGGGCGATTTTCGAAAGAGAATATAATAAAAAAAATTGTATTACATTTTAGTATTTTGACTTATGTACATATTGAGTACAGGTGTTTCCATCAGAGTTGATCAGACCTAACAAACACACACTAGCTAGTGGTGTGCACAAAGTTTTAAATAAGGGCTGGTAGTAGGAAAAACAAATAAAAGAACAATACGACTTAAATTTCAAAATAATTTCATCATCAGGTCAAATGTAGACCTGATAATGGAATGATTATTCAGATACCGGTAGTCATGAAATAGTGTTTTTAAGTGGTATTACACGAAGCGAACGGTGAATGATAAGGTATTATACAACTCTATATTTCTTTTATATTCAACCTCATGTGTATATGAATTGTCTTGTGAGGTAGGAAATTCCTTTTTTGATACTGCGATAGGTATAAGGTATGTTGTTCTTCTTTCTTCTTTTTCTTTAATTTCTTTCTTTCTTCTTCCGATGAGATCTTGGATGAGTTCCTCTAGTATATACGACCAGCTCGATAATTTCTACATCTTTTGACTAAGTCGAACTTTCTATATCTTAAGCAGTGCCATTGCGGAACCAGCCGCATACCCCGGGCCGCTTGGTTCTAAAACAAACAAAAAAGTATATATAATAACAATATTAATAATTTACAACATTTTGAGTGTGTCCAAACGCTTGTTCGCAAATCTTGTGTACATCCGAAAAAGGTCTCTGTTGAATAAAAGCTTTCTCAATGCAACATAGATAGCTCTTGTGAACTCATATCGCTCACTCCTTTCAAGAACGTCATAAATCAAAAATCGTCAATTTTCAGTTGTGCATGTTTTCGGAATGCCCAGAAAATGTACTTTATCCCAGCAAAAAAAGCATATTTTTCACTTAAAATTTACCCGCCACAGGGCAGAAAGTGTTGTTTTTGCATTTCGAAGAAAAGGTAGTGTTTAATTATTATTTTTAATGTACTGAATACTTTTCAAATGGAGAAAAAACCTTCAGGATTGACCTAAAAAGATCTGTTGCACAGTAAAAAGTTCAACAAGTGGCTTGATATTTATTTTTAATATATTATATTATATTTTGAAACTTTAAAAACGTTCTCCTGAAAAATCAAGTTTTTTAATTTATGACGTTCTTGAAAGGAGTGAGCGATATGTACAGGGTCATGAGATTAATAATAAATCTAAGAGTTCCAAAAATTTTAGCTTACTTACTGACTTGTATATATGTATATTTGAGACGATTCTGAAGACCTGACAAAAAATGCATTGTATACGGGATACCACATTAAAAGGGAAAAAAAAAATATGCATGAGACTCTAGCCGCTAGAGTCTCCGAATTCGATATAAAAAATGATACGGATAATTGCGGATGTTACTCTGAATTACATTTTCAACTGACATGACGCGATATTAATATTTGTTTTGAGTTAAGACAGAGATTATCTTTGACTGTTTTAGCACTGCGACTAACTTTATTTTTACAATATTTTGAGTAATTAAAATCTCGATAGAGACAAAGAATATTTTAAATTTATTTCAAGGAATAGCATCAAGTGGCCACTTAAATCAGCCAATGACAGGTCATGAGCCCTGTAAATGCCTAGATAGGGGTAGGGGTTGGCTAGGAGTATGTATAGGAGCTTCGAGCTGGAAGCTAGCATGTAACAGTCGGCTATCGTACATAATACCCAATTCATAAGTGTGCGGCCCGCAGTGATACCTCACATTGTCCCATGTGGCCCTTGACCAAAAAAGTGTGACGACCGCTGCTCTAGCGCGTTAGAAGTGAAACTAAAATAACTGGTCAAATTATAAACTGCATAATTTTTTGAAAATTAATCATGTTGTCAGGCATTTCTTAGTATGTAAAAATAATCCGGGGTTCGGATCTTGCATACATCTAAATAAAAGAGTTTTTATTTAATAAAAAGCTTTCCCAATCCAATATATAATAAAAGGCTATTGTGAACTCCTATGTACTGCCCGAAATAAATGATATATGTAGGAGAAGCAAAATTTTTAGTTGTGTGGTTGTAATCATGGGTAGAGTGGTAAATGTTGCATGTGTGTAAAGTGATCACTAAACCAGCCTATGACAGATCATAAGCCCTGTAAAAACCCAGATTTCCATATTCTTTTTCATCTATGGTAACATGTCAAAAAAACTAAAAAACTAAATAAAAGATTGGGTATTTTATTAAGCGACCTTTTCATAAAATACTATCTCAAAGCCTTCACTGTGATTTTATTGAAAAATTCACATCGCTAAAGGCGGACAACGTGCTTCTTGACAGCTGCTGTCACTTTATTTCATAGATTCTTAATATTCTCATAGCTTCGTAAGCATTGTGAAACAACCATAAACAAATTACCAGAAATATGTGCTTCCTATTTTCATTATTTTCTACTAACCTGAACCACAGCAAAATGCTATTTTTCTACATCATGTGCATCATGACATGAGATCAAAAACAGTGCGGACACCATAGTCACAAAAAAACGCACTAAGAGTGTCAGAAATGAAGACTCTAAGGAGAATATCTGGCAAGAGTCTACGAGATAGAATAAGGAACGCTAGGATAAGGTAAATATGCGAGATCGAAGATGTCGTTACAACGGTATGCACATGTGAGGAGAATGGAACCATCCAGACTCCCACCACATTGCAATGTACGGCCAACTCCAAGGTAGACAAATCCGGGCAGACAACCTAAGAGATGGCTCGGCAGCTGGGAATCAACATTGCAGGAGGCTAATCCCTCTTAAAAACGAAGATGGTTATATATTTTCTAGTTTTTATGAAAAATACATATTTAAAAAAAATATATCAATGCCAATTAAGGACAAAGCCAGGTAGAAAACTAACTATTTTATGATCAAAAGACTATGGAATCAGAATGTTCCAAGTAATTTAGAGAGTCTTCTAGAAAAAGGCTATTAGCATTTTAAATTTGATGATTTGATTGTATCATTCACAGTGCCTTGACCTGCCTCAATCGTGGAGTTCAATTTGAACTATCCTTGCCTTACTGCTTGCTATGTACTTCAATTTCATTAAATGATTATTCAATGTATGGAGCATGAAGTTGGCAAAAGAAGGATGAATGTAGTTAAAATGCGATCTCTCAGTGTGAAAGAATGCAAGCCTGAGATAAGCATTATCGATAAAATTAAGAAAGTTCTGTTGAGATGGTTTGAACATGTGAATCAAATGAGTTAAAAAATAACTTCTACTTCAAACTCAGTGTTCCCATCGTAATGACGCAGTGTTATATTAATCGTTACTTACATGAAGGCAAGGTGATCACTCCTGGGAATCAAACCCAGGAAATTCAGCAAGGTAACCATTACACCACGGAGGCGGACAACAAAAATTAAATTAATAAAAAATAAAAACCAAAATTAAGTCGATAAAAATAAAACAGTAAAACAAATTTATGTGGAGAACGCAGTTGGAAATACAAGCTGAGGAAGACCGAGGAAAACTTGGCATGATCAAGTGTTTCAAATACTTAGGCGTGTCAGGTTGGGAGGAATAATCGGCGGGTATGTATGAGGAGATGCGTGAATGTGAAAGAGGCAAAGATTGCTTGCAAAGACAGATTGGTATGACGTTCTTTTTACTCTGGTTGCCCCTGCGAAGAAGCGGCGTGATGGTTAGTTAGGTTTTTTTATTTGAAAGTTTTGGATTTTCAGGTAGATACTTTATACATAGACACTTTGAATTGTTTTTGAAAATTTCGTTGAACATAACGAACGAGTCTGCATTCGCTTTAGGTTTTTTGGCACATGGGTTTTGAGCACCCATTATTTATTTGAAATTTTTTTTATTGGATTAGTTTAGGATGCAAGATGTGAGCAACGGCCTATTTTTTTTTGTATGGACTTTTCGTTACAAGGTCAAACTGTTGACCTTAAAAAATATTTAAAGAATAAAAATTACCTTAGAAAGTGTCGATTTTTCAATTAGCTGAAAATGAAAAACAAAAAAATATATATTATTATTTATGTTCAAAGTGTGGTCAGACATTCATAGTGTAAACCTGCTCACCTAGACTTAAGACTACCGGTTTCTAGGGGTACTTGTCTCTTCGTCAGGACACTATCAATTAACACTATCCACTACAACCATAAAACTTTTTACGTTTTTCTAACATCTTAATAAAATATTAATCACATGCGTTATTAGTCGGACCGAAGACCAATATGCACTAAGGATGTTCACCGAGAGCCGGTCAAGGATCTGTGTATTGGGGAGTGGTAGACATGTGATCAGTATTTTGGTAAGGTTTTAAGTGTGTGAATAGTGCTATAGTAGTGGTGGTTAGTGTTGCTGGCGTGCTGTTGTAGAAATCGTCCTGACGAAGAGACGGGTACGTCCTGAAATTGATAGACTACAATTGTGAGTTTTTTTTGTGCCTACAAAACTATCATTTTGTTTATATAAATTATTTATTTACTAATATCTTTATTATTACTTTGTTATGACTGGGTCACAGATATTGGTAAATGCTTTTGTATATTAAAGGCATTGTTAACTTTGTGGCATGGTAATATATCACTCTCCTTATCATTCATCGTTCACTTTGTGTAATGCCACCCAAAAACCACTTTTTAAAATGGTATTACACAAAGTGGAAGTGAAACATGGAGTTGGCAAACGGAGGATGAAAGTAGACTGAATGCAATCGAAATGCGATCTCTCAGAAGAATGTGCGACAAAACGATGTATGATAGATGTGCGAATAGTGAAATAAGGAAGGAATGCAAAGCTGAGATAAGCATTATCGATAAAATCAAGAAAGGTGTGTTGAGATGGTTTGGACATGTAGAACGAATGAGTGAGGAAAGAACGGTAAAACAAATTTATGAGGCGAATGTTAGTGGGAAAAGAAGCAGAGGAAGACCGAGAAAAACATGGCACGATCAGGTATGTCAAATACTTGAAAGTGGTCAGGTTAGGAGTCGTAACAATCGGCGGGTATGTATGAGGAGATGCATGAACGTGGAAGAGGCGAAGAATGTTTGCAAGGACAGAGTGGTGTGGCGCTCTATTCTCTCTGCCTACCCCTGCGGGGAAGTGGCGTGATGGTTAGTTAGTTAGTATTACACAAAGTGAATAATAAATGATAAGGAGAGTGTTACTGTCAGTTACAATTATACTATCATTTGCGTGAGGACACGTAGTGCATTCGTCATATGCACACACTGAAAAAAATCAGACCCGGGGTCTCCAGTACGGTAGCCGAGCGTGCTGACTATTACACTACGGAGGCAGACAATATATCGCTCACTCCTTTCAAGAACGCCATAAATCAAAAATCGTCGATTTTAAGTTGTGCGTGTTTTTTAAATGCCCTGAAAATGTACTATGTCCCAGCAAAAGCGGCATATTTTAAACTTAATATACACCCGCTACAGGGCAGAAAATGTTGTTTTTGCATTTTGAAGAAAATGTATTGTTTAATTATTTTTTTAAATATACTAAATATTTTTCATGGCTTCATATTTATTTTTAAAACATTGTGTTATATTTTTAAACTTTAAAAACGTAACAAACTAACTAACTAACCATCACGCCGCTTCCCCGCAGGGGTAGATATAGAGAATTGAACGCCACACCACTCTGTCTTTGCAAACATTCTTCGCCTCTTCTACATTCATGCATCTCCTCATACATACCCGGCGATTATTACGACTCCTGACCCGGCCGCTTTCAAGTATTTGACATACCTGATTGGGAAAAAACGTTCTCCTGAAAAATCAAGTTTTTTTATTTATGACGTTCTTTAAAGGAGTGAGCGATATATTAAGGCATGATATATCGTGGGTATACTGGCAAAAAACATTAACTCTAAAATCCCTGTCATTTAAAGCTTTTAGCCTGAATAAAATACCCGCTATTAATGTTGAATATACTTTTAAAACTACATATACACGTCATTTCAAACTACTTATTACTGGCAAAATACACTTACTTAGCGGATTTTGACAGTTTATAGAACGTTAAAAACTTTATAAAACTTTATAATATAATACATTATTAAGTCAAAATTGCATATTTTCGAGTTAACGTTTTTTGCCAGTACATCCACGATATATTAAAAAAATAAATAAAACAACACACTCACTGAAAGCGGTGGAGCGGCCATGCACTGAACACAAACCCCGACTAAAATCACCCCTAAATACACCATCCACAAATATTTCATTTCCGTATTGTATTTAAAAAAAATTATAAAAACACACACAAAAATGTCCAATTAAACGTCTCGAAGTTTCACCCGAACAATTCACAATTCACGTCACCCGTTTATTTATTATTAATTTTATTATGTTGTGTCGTTTTCTCTTATCGAATTGATTGATTACGAGACTTTGAAACGTCCGGCTCACGGAGCGCGGAGCAAATGACCCCAGATGGCTGGACGTCTGGTTTATATACCCCCGGATGACCCCCCCGGCGGGTTGATCGCCAGAGATTTTGATAAAAGCCACCTTGATCTCGTTTTCGCTACTCCTTTCGCGGGAAATGTTCTCGGAATTTTCGCGATGACCAACCTGTGACTCATAAAAATTGTTCAGTATTTTTTTGGGAATTTAACACAACAGTTACATCAAGTAATACGGGTATTATAAAACAAGTAGTTACTTGTACTGTTACACATTTTCCTAATTCCACATTTATTAAAATACCTGGAAGAGGGACAAGAGGGAGGAATGAGGAAAGATCGAAGCTCAAGTCAAATACAAAAAAAAACAATACGTATGTGATGGATATCGTAGTGTGTGATGATCTAGGCAATCAGCAGATTATCTTGTTAATGTGCAGATTATCTTGTCAATATGCAGATTATCTAGTCAATTTGAAGATTGCTTAGTCAATCTGCAGATTATCTAGGTGATTTGCAGATTATGTAGACGATTTTCAGATTATTTATTCTGTCTGCAGATTACCTAGCCAATCTGCCTGTTACCTAGTTAATATGCAGATTATCTAGTCAATTAGCGGATTATCTAGTCAATCAGCAGATTATCTAGACAATTTTCAGATTATCTAGTCAATCTACATATTATCTATTCAATCTATAAATTATCTAGTCAATCTGCATATAACCTAGTAAATCTGCATATTGCCTAACTAGGTACATACCTACCTACATAGCATATTACCTAGTTAATCTGCAGATTACATAGTTAATCTGCAGATTATCTAGTCAATCTTCAGATTATCTATCTATTCAATCTGCATATTGTCTATTCAATCTATAAATTATCTAGTCAATCTGCATATCACCTACTAAATCTGCATATCATCTAGTCAATCTGTACAAAACCTAGTTAATCTGCAGATTATCTAGTCAATCCGCATATTATCTAGTAAACTCGCAGACTAGCACTTTTGAAACTCTCCTGCAACCGGCTGGAAAGTCAATCGCCGCCTGCCGATGCGGTAATGGGTCCCCTACCCTCTCCCGATAGCGCTAGGCGCCGAGTGACGCGTCCAATAACGATACACGCATTGTATTATTGTAGCGCGTGTTTGGGCGCGTCTCCCTGACGCGACGCCGACGCCGGAAGTCCCAATAACCAACCGGTGTGTGCTGATAATAACACGATGAATCAGTCTGCGCACTTTGCTTCTGCATCTCGTGATTATCCATCACTGCACAGACGTACCTACTCTGGGCAGTGATTTCACTTTTTTTATTAAACTTTTACTTGGTAAATACCACTATTTTTTAAAATCTATCATGACACGTCGACGGCCCCTACGTAAAGTACTCTATCAGCAAATCTGTTACTTTACAGGAGAGAGCTTAGAAGATTTTTTCAACGTATTCTTTTTCATTAATAAACGGTTATCTGAAATTCTTTACTAGTATTATTAATTAAAAACACGATAAAATAATGTAATAAATCGTTTTAAAACGTTATGCTTTGTCATAATAAAGTAGTTAGCGTTTTAGGAGCTCAGTTCATTTCGAAAATTCGATGTAGATAGCGTATTATACGCCTGAAAACTAGGCGTAATTTATATATATATATATATATATATATATATATATATATATATATATATATATATATATATATATATATATATATATATATATATATATATATATATATATATATATATATATATATATATATATACATATATATATATATATATATATATATATATATATATATATATATATATATATATATATATATATATATATATATATATATATATTTTTTGTTTGTTTATATTTGTAGATAACGGTCAGTTGATAACATACACCAAATATCTCAAAATCGACAAAAATGTAGTTAGAGCACTTTAGGTAGGGCACGTCGACGTGTTTCGATGCAGTGTTTTTAGATGAGAGTTTTTAAAGTTGTTAACATTTGCTCTCAAACGTCTCACTACACGGAATTTCACTGTACGGCAGTCCGTTTTTTTTCAAATAAAAGCGACTACTACAGCTTAGCGTGATCGAGTTCACGCGCACCGTGATCACGCATCGATCGAGCGCACCAATCCGAAGAATGACGGACGAAAGCACAAGCCAATCATCCGTTATATCATGCTAACCGGACTGCCGGACAGTAAAATTCCGTATAGTGCACAATCGCTCTTACAGCGCTTGTGCATTACACGGAATTTTACCGTCCGGCAGTCCGGTTTTGAAAAATAAAAGCGACTACGACAGTTTAGCATGATCGAATTTACGCGCAACGTGTTCGATCAAGAGCACCGATCCGAAGAAAGATGGACAAAAGCACAAGCCAATCCAAGCCAATCATCATTTTATCACGCTAACTGAAGTGCCGGTAGAAAATTCGATGACGCTTAAATCAAGTTTAGACTACGCCAGTTGTTGTAGTCGCTTTTATTATTCAAAACCGGACTGCCGGACGGTAAAATTCCGTGTAGTGCACAAGCGGCTATAGGGTCATCTAGATCGCGCCAGGATTCAGGGGGCGTTATCGCGCGCGTGTGTTTTTGACTCATTTTGGTACTCGCGTCAATTGACGAGAGGGAAATCCTTGGCAATTTACGCGACTCATCTGTGACAATTTTTCCTTGAAATGATTCAATGAATGTCAATTTGATGTGATACAATTTGGATGCGCGCTTGCCCAATTAGTATTTTTCTGTTTTTTTTGTGTGAATTAAACAGAACAGTTACATTGAGTTTTACTAACGTCCTCGTTCTGTTCTCCTTCTCCATTTGCCAAATATACTTTCTTAGTCACTTTCTCGTTATCCATTCGCTCCACACGTCCATACCACATTAAATAACATTTTTTATTCTTTTCAATTATCCCTAGTTCCTTCTAATATTCCTTTCTAATATTTTCAATTGTAATTCTGTCATACAACGATTTTCCACACATTCATCTGAGGGAAAGCATTTCAAAAGCATTCACTCTGCTTTCGTCCTTCCTTTGCCAATTCCGTGTTTCGCTTCCGCATATAAACTTTGGTACCAGCACTCCGTTGTGAGACGCCAGATTAGCTTCCAATCACTCTATTCAAAGCACTTTTTATTATATTCCCAGCATTCACCCTTCTCTCAATATCTTTCTATCCCTTGATAACATGCTTCCTAGAAATGAAAATTCTGGCACTCTCTTGATTCTCTGTCTAACCCTTATCCGCACCCAACGGTGCATAGGGCACTGCATCGTATTGACGCAATGTTCTCTTGATCGTTAATTATATAAATGCAAGGTGATCACTCCTGCGCTTCAGGGATCAGTCCAGAGTAATATTAAATAATTATTAGAGTGAAAAATCACTAATATTTATTCTCAACCCCCTGGGAATCGAACCTGGGACCTCCAGCACGGCCGCCTCCGTGGTGTAATGGTTAGCGTGTTTAGCTCTCTTGATTAAAGGAAATATTTCTTTAATTAATATTATATTTCTTTATTTCGTAAAAATAAAACCCAAGTGGAGAAACCTAGATTTTTAAACAACTAAAATGTTAATATATTATTAGATTAAAACCAATTTTTTTAGCTTTTCCACTTTATTTAAAAAAAAATAAAAAATAGAAAAATAAAGTAAAATAAAAAAATAGAAAAATAAAAATAATGTTCAACTTATTCCACAAAGACTATTTGTTAGATGTTAATTCCCTAAGTTCGTGTAAATTAAAAAATTTGCTTAGATTATTTATAAAAGAGACAGATTTAAGTTCCTTTTTCATTTAGAACATGATCGCTAGCTTTTTACTTTTTTACTTTATCATCTTTTTTATGTTTAAGTTTTAATTAAAAATAAAATAAAATAAAAAATTGCTCACTGAGAGTCAAGTATTTTTATTTTTATTTTTTATTTTTGTATTTAATTTAAGTTTTTTGTATTTTGTATTAACTAATTATACATAGAAACCTATACCCTTATACCCTGTACTATGACTATTTATTTTGTATACCCACACACAGGCCATGCCTTTGTGGGATCTTTTTTTGTATTTATTTTTATTTTTTATAAATATTTTTTGTTTTTGAATTTATGTAATGCAAAAGAATTTTAAATAAAGAAAAAAAAAAAAAAAAGTGGAACAGCTAAAAATATTGGTTTTAATCTAATAATATATTAAAAATGCAATTCCATCACGAAGTTTCAGTGGATAATATAAATCTATTAACTAAAATGTTGTAAAGTTTGTAAGTCTTTATCGCGGGATTGTCAAAATGTAGTAAATATTGCGTGATTCATCAACGTTTTGTTTACTAGTATAGTCGTCAATATTTTTATTTTATAAATGAACATTACAAACACGTTATTTCCAAAAAATTTGATTGCGGAAAACACGGTCACTTGGTATCTGCTTGAAAAATACATATTTATAATTTATATTTAAAGCACTTACTTTGCAATTTTCCATTTTATAATTAAAATGTAACTTTGTTTTAAAATCCAATCAACACAAAAAAATATAAAAAATTAAGCCATTTGAGATTTACCCAAGCTCCTTTGCCTAACCGTCAAAATATTTTGAATTTTGTTAAGTCGATAGTGTTTTAGTATTAATCAGTCTTGATAAAAAAGCGGTTAGCTTCGAAACCGGTAGACATTATAATTAAGTTATAATAAAATATTTATAGTGATTTTAAAACAAAGTTACATTTTAATTATTTAATACGTATTTATTATTCTTGATCGTTTATTTTATGATACATTGGAATTTTTTTCGCGTTAAAATATAAAACTTTTAGAATTTTGATACATTGAAATATACCATTCCATACTATTCCATATTTAATTCGTCGAATTATTTGAAAGGATCCAGATTAATGCGTTGATTTAAAAAAAATGATTGGTAAGAAAAATAAACTGTTATAATTGTTTATGTTGACGCGACTGGCTGCGCGAGGAGCCACACGTATGTTCGCGCACATTAAAAAAATATACATTGGAATTTGATTTTTAAAAATATATATATTGAAAAAATATTTCTTAATTTATTTTACTCCTAATTCTTAATAACTATTTTTTTTACATATATTTTTTTAAAGAAAACTATTTTTTTTTCAATACATAAACGGTGTTTAAAGCCAAAAATTCAATTACGTCAAATGTTACCTGGGTTTAAAGAAAATTATTATATAATTACAATGTAACTTTGTTTAAATGATTAAAGAAAACACTTCGTTTTTTACCACTTGAGTTTTATTATAGACTACATGTTTCAGAAGTTAAACTTCCATCATTCAAAAACGAAGTGTTTTCTTTAACATATCTTACCACAAAGTTAATGCCGAAACAATAAATAAAATAACTTTGTTTAATTTTAATTTTAATTATAAAATGGAAAATCACAAAGTTAGTGCTTCAAATATAAATTATATAAATTATATAAAAAATTTATAAAAATTTAATAAAATTTTTATAAGTTGCGGGCTATCGATTATCTCGCCTCAAACATCAATATCTGGAATTGTAACCGTGAGATGGAATTTTGAACCGTTAGAATTTCGATATGTTGGAATTTTAATCTATTCGAAATTTGATACGTTGGAATATTAAACCACCAGAATTTTGGTGCATTTGATTTCGAATTAGATTTGAGAGGTTGGTGAAATTTAAAGATAATGATACTAATAATAATACGCAATCGAAGTGTTATTCTTCGTAAACTGGTCACGCATTTAACTGGCCATTTTAGTAAGTGAAAACTGAGTTTATGTATTAATTTTAAATCAAACACAGATTTTTTGAGTCTACTAAGTTGTATTTTATTAACAAAAAACACATAAAAAATTATATTGTGACAATTGTTTCGCCTTGTTAGGGCATTATCAAACGAATGCCCTAACAAGGCGAAACAATTGTCACAATATAATTTTTTATATGTTTTTTGTTAATAAAATACAACTTAGTAGACTCAAAAAATCTGTGTTTGATTTAAAATTAATACATAAATTAAAATGGAGTTCTACAAATTAAACGCCAAGTCAATAAATAAAGAAAACTGAGTTGCTGACTTCCCTTTTAGTATTGTGTCGTTGCATCCTACGTCTCATTACTTGGATGCATTTTGGACCAGTAATCACCAGTAATCGCCGGTAATTACCAGTAATCGGGACCAGTTAAGATGGCCTCCTTAGATTCACTTTTTACCGGAATGTGCGCGCTGTTTTCGGTACCTACTTTGGTCCTCCTTAGAGTCCTTCCACCACGTATGAAAAATCATATGAACATATTTAATTTTCAAGATGTGCTGTTTTGTTTGCATACTATGTACAATGAGCTGGACAGTATAATATCCAAGCTCGATTTTTCCGGAATTTTCTAATAATTGTTAGTCTTTTATAAACTAATTGTTAAGATTATAATTTATTCAAATCTTATTATTTTTTGACATCTCATCAAAGATGAAGAAGAATGTGGAAGTCTGGGCATTTACGGGGCTGACGACCGTCCATAGGCTGGTTTAAGTGATCACTTTACACACGTGTAACATTCACCAATTCTACCCATTATTGACAACCACGCTACTCAAGTTCTTGGAAGTTCTATATATATATATAGACGTATTATTTTTTGACATCTCATCAAAGATGAAGAAGAATATGGAAGTCTGGGCATTTACGGGGCTGACCACCGTCATAGGCTGGTTTAAGTGATCACTTTACACACGTGTAACATTCACAAATTCTACCCATTATTGACAACCACACTACTCAAATTCTTGGAAGTTCTATATATATGAACCAATTTTAAAACATTATTCTTGAATCACTAGAACTTCACTAGAGACATCTATTGGTGAGATAAAAAGAAGCTTTTTATTGAGCAGAAATTCTTTTATTATCTTTGATGAGATGTCAAAAATAATATGAAATTAACTCCTGTAATTGGAGATAATCCAGATTTTGTGAACAAGTATTTGGACACACTCAAAATGTTCATTTATAAAACTAACATATAAAATGGATAAAATAAACAATGAATGTTGAAAATGACAATTGTATTTTCAATTTTTTTTTTCTAGTTACATTATCTTATTTTCAAAGTAAGAAATTCAGAGAAAAAAAAAATTGCACTAAAATAATTTATAAAATATTTCTTTCTTTCAGTACAATCATGAAATTATTATATTAAATATTCACTAAAACTTTGCAACAAAGCGAGCGTTTGTTGAACTACGCTGTTTTGTCAATATTTAAAGGCGGAGACTGATCGGAGCATTTCGTCGTAACATAACGTCGTAACATCGCTCGCGGCGAGCATCACCGAGCATCCAAAACTATGGATGGAGTGCTCGGCTCGGTGTACTGACTGCCTGAATGCTCGCATCGTAACGTGTTACGTTACAACGAAATGCTCCGGTCAGTCTCCACCTTAATAGAAGCATACTGGTGATACCAAACGTTTTATATACATATTAACTTTATACATATTAACTCAATTTCGAATATATTTAAAAATTGTACATTTGTAATGCGAAGAGGCGATATATCCTTACTTCCATAATCATTATCTCTCACTCTCCGGTTATTAATAGAGTTTCAATAACTTTGTTTCAGTTGTTGCTCTCTGCTCCTGCCCACGCTCAACCGAGTCTAAAAAGCATATGTGGTCCTTTCCTGAAGACCATCGTCGGCTCCCAGTCGACCCTGCAGCCTTCCCTCATGGTCGGCGAGGAGATCAAGACCGAGATCAAGGCGGAACCAGAGGAAAAGGACAAGAAGCAGACCAAAATGTACCTCAAGATGATGAAGAAGCTGGATGTGGAAACCATGGACTGGGCAGCCGACCTGTTAGACTCTGAAGATGTAAAAACGTGATGAGCTTTATGTTTTGAGAAAGGTATATGACGCCATAGAAAAAGTATCTCTTGTGGCATTGATACAAGGACGATTGCAAAGCCAGTCTGATGATATGATCCTCAATACACACTCTCCGTCTTTCTTTTTTCTTTAGCCTTCTGTCTTTCTCTGCTGGATATAGGCCTCTTCCATATCCTTCCATTTTTTCCATCTGTTTGCTGCTTGCAGCCAGTTTTTACCCCCCTCAGCGGCTATGTTGTCCGACCATCTTTTTTGAGGTCTTCAGGCGCCTCTTTTATTCTCCCAAGGTCTCCATCTTAAAATTTTAGTCTTGCAACATGTCCTGCCCATTGCCACTTGAGTCTTGTTACGTGATCTTTGATATCCTCAAAACAGGCTCTTGGAATAAACCAAATATCCTTAAAACAAGTATAATATCAAATATCCTCAAAACTCAATCTTGCATCATCAACATAAAGACAATTGCAAAACCAGTCCACTAAAAAAAGTGAAAAGGTTGCTTCCTTAAGAAGCGACATATTGCAGAACGCGTTACTGAGAAAAGGCGAGGCCCTTTTTCACGGCATTCTTTTGTAAGCGGGGACTTTCGTACCAGTCAAAACAAAAAATGTTTTGCTTAGCGAGTGTTTTACTTAACCAGTAAGATTCTGGAACGAATTGTGCTCGTAATGAGAGGTTCCCCTGTATTTGGATACACTAAAATTGTTGTGAATAAAGTACATTGTTTATTTTTAGGAGTTTGTTTATATTTTTGTATAAATTTGTATTTCATAAGTTACACATTACTAAATATAAGCTTTGTTCATCATATAACTAAGCGCAAAAGTGAAACATTTATTTATGATTGTGTATGTAATCATATCAGACTGGAGGAAAATTACTTTACCGGAATTTGAATTTGTTTCGAGCTCCGGTTATTTTAAATATTGTATTGACATCAATAAATATTTGACATCAATTTATTTTTATTTTTATTTTACCCGAATAATATAATATAAATAATAATATACTATAAAATAAATAAATATGTGGTTTTGAAAAAAAAAGAATTATTAAAAGGTAAGGAGTTAAAAAATAAAAATATTTTTTCAAAAAGTATTTTTAAATATATCTAAAATGTATTCATAAAAAAATTGGGCGTGACCTGACGTCAATTTCTTTTGCGATGCCGGAAGCTAAATTAATTTTACTTTTGCGAGTATGGCCTTAAAATCATACGGTGTTTAAAAATTATGCGGACTGCATCAAAACATGCGTCACAAAAGATTTTAAGAAATTGTGGTATTTACCAAGTAAATTTAAATTTAAAATGGGTAACATTTTGTTACGGTTTTTCATTATGTGATCCATCCTCACATAATTTTTGATGTTCTATTTCAAAATAAAAAGTTCAATCAGCTCATCTGTTGAATCTAACATCCTCATTCTATAGACTGGGTCCTTATCCATGACTTCCAGTACAAAATCATTTCTTGAGTTGTTCAAGAGCCTGTCATAGTCCGCTTCACTCAACACGCTGGTCACATCCTCTTCTTTCAGCAACGCCAGTTGGTGCAGAATCGTGCACTGGACCAAACCCCACAATTTATACACCTGACAGAGAGCCCAAAAATCTTTCCACCCTATCATACTTTCAATTTGTATTCCATTTTCCTGAAGTTCTTTGCTGAGAATTTTATAATATTTTTCTAACAAGTCTTCGAAGATGTCCTGCCTTTGATGTCTAGTTAGATTGAGATATAATAAGCTTACGACATCACCCATTGGGGGCGTGCTTCTACATGCTTGAAAATCCACCAAAACGCAATTGATTGGTTTATCGTGTTTGTCGTAGTTAAACATCAGGTTGTTTGCCCATAAGTCTCTATGAGCCATCACATTACGGACTGTTTTAGAAGGGCAACATAACTTTAAAGCTTTTCGAAACACACCTTTCCATTTAGTTTTGACTGTTTCGAAGTGAGGAGTGTCTTCTCCGTATTTTGCGGATCTTCCGGCTATCGCTAATGCGGCTTCCATTCCTGCTATGTACCAGCCCTCGTATTTATATCCACATTCATCCAAGAAGTCTTGAAACTCACGTTCGATGCGATATTCTGTGTTGAGTTGCCGAGTCTTGGCTTCTTCGAGGATCCATGACGCTGCGTGGAACTTTGCCAGACTTGAGAGAGCAATCAAGCAATGATCAACGTCAAATGTTTTTCTGGAGTCGGTTATTCTGTAGCCATTTTTTCGAACATTTTCTAAAACGATGTCTGACTCGGTCGATAGACAACACTTAGCATGGTAGTATGCAGATTCTAGAACAATATAGCATATTTGAAAAATTAAATAGTTATTAATATATTATTAATTTTATTTGATTGCACTTAAACATTGGATATTGACCCTCATTTTGACCCCTTTTTGAAATATATTTGATGTTTCAATACATATTTTTACACAAAAGGAATATGCAATGCTGAATACTCAAAAGGCTTACGACCTACCAATGTCGGCTCAAGCCGGCCAAATGGTATTTTTTTACATTGCATTACATTTACCATTCTGCTAATTATCGAATATCTATACTGCCTCTTGGGAGTTGTATATATGGCTAACAATCAAATAAATAAATAAATAATCGACTTATCAAATTTAAAGTATAAGTTCAGGTGTCTCCTAGTAGGAAAAACAAACAATACAAAAGAATTCACTCCTATCGTCAGAAGTTTATGATATTTACTTTGCTAAATTCTTAACAGATGGCAGCTCTATAGATTATTTCCAACTATGATACAAATGCGATCGTTGCAGTACTGCATATATACAACTTTCAGGCAATATGGATGTTCAATAAGGGGCAGATTTAATTATTTAATAACTTGCTAAGTAATCACCACCTCACTTCCATATGAATTGAAATATTTGTGTGTATGTACACATACATATCTTATACTCACACATACATATACACACACATATATATATATATATATATATATATATATATATATATATATATATATATATATCATATATTTATATATATTCAAAAATATTCTACTCACTCTGAATTTTATCAAATTCACTAAATATCTTCATATAAACATTGATTTCTCTATTGAAGTATCCGGCTTCTCTTAATTTCTCCGCTTTTTTTACATCATTTGGCAATGATTTCATAAAATAGTACATCTTCATAAATTTTCCGTCTACACTCACAACTGCAGATATATCATAGTAATCCCCTTGAAAACCGACCACACTTCCTCCTGCATTCTGAATATTGAAGGACTCTACATCGAAAGTGATATTTTTACCGATAGATGTGGATATGATATTTATGACAGTGCTCAGCATCAACTGTTTCTTACATTCTTCGTGATTTGATGACATTTTTGGATGCAGAGATCTTACTAATAACTAACGACTTATGAACTAATGTATAATAGTGAGATCAAATTGGAGCAAGGGACTTATTAATCTTATTTAACAATATCTTCATGGAATATTTCCTTATCATCATGTCACATGTTAGCACACATTGCCGTGTCAATGTTTGCTTGTCACCTCTCCTGTGGCGGGTGTCTGATATTCCGTTAGCAGTTGTCAGCCGAGTGAGCAAACAATGATATTACATTTCTAAGACACGGTCTTATAACAATGGCAAGGTGTCAATGACATAAGTTAGATGTAATCTGCGTTCAAATATCGCTCACTCCTTTCAAGAATGTCATCAATCAAAAAACTTGATTTTTCAGGAGAACGTTTTTAAAGTTGAATATAATACAATGTATTAAAAATAAATATCAAGCCACTTACTGCAACAGATCTTTTTAGGTAAAATCTGAAGTTTTTTTTCCATTTAAAAAATATTTAGTTTTTTGATAAAAATAATTTAACAATACCTTTTCTTCAAAATGCAAAAACAACACTTTCTGCCCTGTAGCAGGTAAATATTAAGTTAAAAATATGCCGCTTTTGCTGGGATATAGTACATTTTCTGGGCATTCCGAAAACATGCACAACTGAAAATTGTCAATTTTTGATTTATGACGTCCTTGAAAGGAGTGAGCGATATATTTTGTATGAATAACTCGCTTTTTATTTGTTTTATTAATTTTTATTTCATTTTTCTTAAAAAAAAAAAACTAAAAACTAACTTACCATCACACCGCTTGCCTTTGATGCTCTGCTTTTTTATATTTTGAATGTATTTTATTTTGAGGAAGTTTTATTTTAAGGAATTTATGTGTAGCAAATGAAATGAAAAATCTTCTTTATAACGATAATATAAATCTGAAGATCAGACAAAAAATGATCAAATGTTATGTGTGCTTTACGGTGTCAAGACTTGGACCCTCATAATATCATTAACCCCTTGGAGGCTTTTGAAATGTGGATCCACCCAAGGATTTTGAGAATATCCTGGACTGACATGATTAGCAACGTTGAAGTACTGCGAAGAGCAAATGCACAGAGAGAATTGTTCACAACAATCAATCTCTGTAAAACTTTGTATTTTGGTCACATAATGAAAGGTGAAAAGTATGCCATCCTACAACTAGTTATAAAAAGGAAGATTGAGGGTCAAAGAGGGTTTGGAAAAGGGCAGCTTTCCTGGCTTCAAAACATTCCAGAGTGGACCGGGATGAAAGGTGTGGAGGAGCTGTTTCTCCCAAGTGATCGTCAACGTCGTCGTCGGTCGTCGGAGGGACAGGATACGTAATGAAGAAGAGAAGATGTTTAACAAATTAATTGCTTAGGTAAGTTAAAAGAAAGCATACAGTGGGATTGAGTGAAATTCCAGAATTTCTATTTACTAATTTTTAATTAATTAATTATATTAATGCTTTTTGAAAACATAAAGTTTATATGTAAATAAACAACTAGCCATCACGCCGTTTCATCGCAAGGGTAGGAAGAGAGAATAGAACCCCACACCAATCTGTCTTTGTAAGCAATCTTAGCCTCTTCACAACATTTTTAATTTGTGTCAAAGTCTGGGTTTATCCACTAAGAAGTTATATTTTCATTTTTAATATCTCAATATAGATGAAGAATATGAAAGTCTGGGTACAGGGCCTGTAAAGGTTGGTTAAATGATCACTTTACACATGTGTAACATTCACCATTCTACTCATTATTGTACCCATGTTACACCTATGTAAAGTGATCACTTAATCAGTCGATAGGTCATTAGCCCTGTAAATACATAGACTTCCATATTATTCTTCATCACTGTTTACTTTTTTTAACTTTAGCTCCTTCTTGTGTCCAGTATTGAACAAAGGCTTCCCTCTTGGACTTCCACAGTTCTCTGTTGGACGCGACTCTCTTCCAGTGCAGGCCCGCCACTTGAAGAGAGTCCTATGTTGAAATATCAAAATGTAATCATTAAAAAAATCTGTGTTTTTGCAAACAATCTTCGCCTCTCCTCTAGCATACCTGTATAAAATATCAGTATGCATTTATTATGTATCGTTCTACAAGTTCTTCAGTGTATTCAATATTGATTCTTCGATATTCTTCATCATTGGTCATACTTTTATGTATTTTCTCCGGCTTTTCCCCTAGAACCAACTCAACAAACTTATCAGTGTCCTCCATACTGTCTGCTACGTCGCTGGAATCCATCAAAATGTTGGGAAAAACAATCGTGGACTCTACTAGGGCCCACAATCTGTACTCTTCGCATGACTTTCTGAATGATTCCCATGGAAAAACCTTTTCGGCTTCTATATCGGTTTTGTTCAAGATCTTCGCTACTTCTTCGTGGTACATCCTGACAAATCGGTCGAAGTTTTTGTCTCGAAATGTCTTGTCGAGGTTCATGTAAAGAAAAGACACAACGTCGGCTGCTGGAGGACACAACCTATAGGCTTGGAAGTCCACGAACACGCATTGCTCAGGATTGCCTGAGTCATCGTACCTGTACAGTATGTTATTATTCCACAGGTCCAAGTGTGTCACTACATTGCGATACTCCTCAGATGGTTGAAGCTGGTTTCTGCCTCGTACATACAAGTCTTCCCAATGTGCCTTGATTTTATTGTAATATATAGTATCTTTTCCATAGCGATCGGAATATCCGACGATTTGAAGGGACCTGCATGGGGTTTTGTTAAACCATTGGTTGTCAGAGAAGTATGCCGCTCCGAGGCCTTTAGCGAACTTTCTTTCTAGATCACAATCCACTCCGTTTAATTTAGATTTTTTTTCTACTAATATCAAAGCTCCTGAGTGTAATTTAGCCAAAGCTTTCAATGTTACTAAGGTGTGGGCTTCGTCTTTAGGTTTCTTCAATTCGTGCATTTTGAAACCCTTGATGTGTAGATCTTCAAAAATTAAATTGTCCCCATCCGCATAGTAGCATTCTGGATGCCATGTCTCAGAGTCTAAAATATTAAAATTAAATCTTAAAATTTTCAAACATCTTTATTGGCAAGGTGATCAGTCCTGCGATTCAGGTAATATAAAAAAATTGTTACAGTGATAAATAACTTTTTATTTTGAACCCCCCGGGATTCGAACCCCGGCCTTCTGGCACAGTAGTGCTAGACAACAATAAATATTTCCAGTCATGAAAACATACAGACCACTTTGTACACCGTGCAACATTCAGTATTCTGGTGAATGTTACAGTGTGTAAAGTGATCACTTAAACCAGCCAATGAAAGATTGTAAGCACTTTAAATGACCAAATTTTTATATTCCTCATCATCTTTGTGGAGATATCAATTGAAAATATATAAATACTTTTTGGCGGAGCAAATCCAGAATTTGAGAACAAAATTTTATACTACGTTCAAAATATTGTAATGAGTTAAGGTAAAAATCATACAATATGGAAAAAAAAACCTAAGAAACTTACCTTTTTCCTGATCAAATTTTGTAAAAATTTCTTTATAGATGTACGATTCTTTTTCAAACAATCCAAATTGTGTGTTGAACTCGGCCCTCTTAGCGTTTTTCTTTGGAAACGTTTTAAGAAACATTTGCATATTGCATTCTTTTCCGTCCAGAATAAAAGTTATTAGTATTTTGAAATGATCTCCTAGAAATCCCAGAAGACCATCTCCAGCCTTTTGTGTGACGTAAGATTTCACCAGAAAATCCTTTCTCAACAGAGCTTTCTTTAAAGCTGAATTGATAGAATCCAAGCTTATAATTTCTGATTCAGAACCCATTGCAACTTGCAGTAACTAACACTGGATTGATACATCCCTTGACAATTTACTGTATTTATACAACTATTATTTATGTTATCAGTGCAACATATAAATTATTTTTAATCTTTCGATGCGGAAACTAAACTATTGCATGTATTTAATCTTCCTTCAACAAATTAAAGCCCACGACAGTCAACTAACTATGTATGCTAAAACAATCTTTACATGTAGATCTAAAAATTGCTCACTCAAATCACAAGATACCTCCCAGCTAAACGAAATAAATAACGTTCATAGAAATATGACAAAATCACACATATAGTCCGTTTTTTATTTTTTTTATAATTTTTTTTTTTTTGGGTTAACAACATATGTAAAACAAAACAATTAAAAGATATACATTAAACAAGCCAATTAAAGTTAACCACAGAAACACAAAGATTAGTACAAAATATTTAGTGTAGATCTAGCAAATGAATGAATGTGTGTGTGTGTGTGTGTGTGATGTTGATTCTTGTAGGGACATACATACAATGCTGAGAAGCATAGTTTTTAAAGATCCTGAGAGGACAATATGCTCACCATTCGACTTTTCAACAAAGACTTTCCGCATTTGAAAATGCCAACTTGGCTAAAACATGAGTTGTACTCACTAGCCATTCGAAACATAGGTGAACTCCGTGCATAATTAGTTGGAAGGACAGGTACTCTGAATAAAGATTGTGACGTGTGACGGTAGCCGGGTACATTATAAGTTATTTTGGAAGTCAAAACCGAACAATCTAGACGTCCTCTGATCCTGGAAGACACCCATATCCAATAACAAACGACGATCTTCAAGACTGCCAAAGGAATGTATTTTGCAATAAAGCTCTATAACCTGTTCTCATTTTCCATTAAATCATTGAATAAAGTAACTTTGTATTATATTTATTAATGTTTGGATGATGGAGTTGGGTACAAACAAAATATCATTCATGAGTGCATCACTCTTGACAAATAAATGTTTAACAAATACTTATCAAACAATAATTGTTAAATGAGCCCTCGGCACTTCCATTTGTTCCCCAATTCCCCATTTGAACATTTATCATACATCGTTTTTCAATACATTCTGAATGATCACATTTCAACTATACTCAGTTTACCTTCTTTTGCCAACTCTACACTTCACTTCCATGAATTTCTGTTTGTACTAGGACTCCGCTGTTAAAATAAATACTCAAACACACCATATCATGAACAAATAAATGTATGAATAAAAACGATATCAATACAAAATCGCAGAAGTTTTCCAATAGCTAATCTAATGTTTATTTTATGTATGTTGATTGCTGAAAACTTTCAAAAGCTTAAAAAAGCATACACTTATAGTCATAAATCAAAGGATGGTTTATTTTTAAAGAATGTTTGAAACAACACTTTGTGTTGTTGCTTCATTTAATGATTATCAAATAAAACAAAAGCTGTTTATCCAAACGTTATATATTATTTGTTTCGCAAACTTTGCAACTTATTCAAACATGCCATAATAGATAAGAATGATAATTTTTGGACGGTTTCTTACAATTATTTATATCCATCACATGTATTTTTAATTTTCTGACGTTCAGTCTAGTACTTGTTATTCGCGAGTGAGCATGGCTAAGATTTCCCTTTCTGAAAAGGAGGTTTCTTCGTTGCTGAGAAACCTCAAAGGTGGAAATGCCCAAGTGATTTCACATTCAGTCAGGACTCTTGGAGATACTCCTATAGGTTTTCTAGGAAACCATTTCCTTCTCGATTTGAAATATGAAGAAAAGGGCGACGAAGAGATCAAGACCATGAAATTCTTTGTGAAAACGACTCCGCAAATAGAACTGCACGCCGATTATGTCGAAGGAATAGGAGCTTTCAAAAAAGAAGTCATCTTATTCGACTCTATAATCCCGAAGCTTTTGGAAGTGACAGCCTTCCTAGAACACCCGTGGGCTCCTTGCTGTCACATAGCCAAGCCGAACCTCCTACTCTTCGATGACCTCTCCGCCAAAAACTATCAGCTGGCAAAGCAATCTAGATTATTCGATTTACAGCATTGCATCGCTGTACTCCAAACCCTGGCCGATTTCCACGCCGCTTCTATCATATTTGAACACAACCATAAAAAAAGGATCGATGAACTATTTCCGGAGGCTGTCAAGGAGGTGTGTTACATTCTAGAAGAAGGCCACACGAGGAACAAGTGGTTGAAATCCGTCACCAATGGCTGTGTTTACTTGTGTAATAAGATGGGACATGAGGAAGAAAGTCATTTAATCCCTAACATAATTCACGGCTCTATTTCTAATATAGGTCCGTCGTCAAAATGGTGCAATGTCCTTTCACACGGAGATTTATGGGGAAACAATTTCATGTTTAACTATGATAAATACGATAATATTAAGCATTGCGTCATTGTCGACTATCAGCTTGCGAGGTATGCTCCGTGTGCTCTAGATGTGATGTGCTGTCTCCACCTCATAGCTTCTCGGAAGGTCCGAGAAGATCACCTGACTGACTTGATCAAAAATGTGTATCACGAAAGACTGTGTGATGTCTTGAAGCAATCGGGGTTGAATGGTCATGAAATTTTACCCTTAGCTGACCTTGTGGAGGGATGTGCTAAGTACAAACAGTTAGCTTTGGTGGAAGCTTGCGTGTATGGAAATATAATTTGGATTCCTGAAGGGTTAGCGGCCGAAGTTGTCAGCGATCCTGTACGATGTATGGAAGTTGCGGTCGGCGACCGGACAGCCGTACTGAAGCAGGCGTTTGAAGAGGACGATTTCTTCAGGGATCAGATGACAGACCTAATTGAAGAACTTCTTCAATCATCTTCCGTACATTATTATAAATAAAAAAATACATATCGCTCACTCCTTTCAAGAACGTCATAAATAAAAAAAAATGATTTTCAGGAGAACATTTTTAAAGTTTAAAAATATAATACAATGTATTAAAAATAAATATCAAGCCACTTGTTGAACTTTTTACTATACGACAGATCTTTTTAGGTAAAACCTGAAGGTTTTTTCTCCATTTGAAAAATATTGAGTATTTTTAAAAAAATAATTAAACAATACCTTTTCTTCAAAATGCAAAAACAACACTTCCTGCCCTCTAGCGGGTAAATATTAAGTTGAATATATGCCTCTTTTGCTGGGATATAGTACATTTTCTGGGTATTCCGAAAACATGCACAACTAAAAATTTACAATTTTTGATTTATGACGTTCTTGAAAGGAGTGAGCGATATGTGACCTTTAGAATAAAAACTGGACATATCTAACATAACCATAGATGGCTACAGTGAATAACACATAAAGCGTGATACATGTAGGAGTTCCAAAATTTTTAGTAGTGTGGTTGTCAATCATGGGTAGAATGTTAAACGTTACATGTGAGTAAAGTGATGACTTATCCAGCCTATGACAGGTTTTAAGCCCTGTAAATGCCCAGACTTCCATATTCTTCTTCATCTGTGTTCTTCTCATTGTTTTTCTTCTTGGTGTAGCAGTTGTGACCAGTTTTTAAGAGGGGTTAGTCTCCTGCGATGTCGATTCTCAGCTGTCAATCCATCTCTTTGGTGGTCTGCCCGAGAGTCGTCCACCTTGGCGTTGACCGTGCAGTGCAATGTGGGGGAGTCTGGATGATTCCCTTCACCTCACACACACAAACCATTATCTTCTTTGTTGTCTTCCCTTCCTAACGACATCTTCCATCTCGTATATTTCTCTTATCCTAGTGTTCCTTATTCTATCTTGTAGACTCTTGCCAGATATGCTCCTTAGAGCCTTCATTTCTGACACGCGTTTTTTGTTACTGAGGTCATCTACCATATTTTGAGATGTAAAAATGCTATAATTGATTAATTACCCACATGTGAAAAATATCCAGGACCATTGCTTATATTAGTTTATATTATTTCATTACTTTTGTAAGTTTTTAACATCGCTAAAGTCCTTCCGTGTTCTTTTGATATCCACAAAAGCAAGATTGCTGCTCTCGGAAAACATCTTCACTATCGGAGCAGTCTGATTGTTGTTATTTGGTTGATCTGTCACGTTAGTCCTTTCCTTCCTTTCAGTGTATACGGTTCCATAATATCTTATTGTAAGATAATAGATAAGTTCTATAAAACTGAGGAGACTTGCCCCTACAAAGAGTCCTGTAGTTCCTCCAGTTGACACTGAAAAAAAAGATTTGTGGATGAAAAAATGATAAATGGATATACAATACATAATATACTAAAATATATATGCAGGTGGACCTAGACATACTCTTCTTGTAACACTTTTCCGCACCCAATGGTGCATAGGGCACTACATCGCATTGACGCAGTGTTATCTTGATTTTATTTTTGTTTATGTACAAGTTATATGGATCATTTAGTGGATTTTTGTTTCATCTAATTAAATAAATATGTTTTATTTAAATCTGTGTTGGGAACAGGAGGAATAATCTATATGGCCCAATCAGGAACTTCTCAGCATTCGCTCATTGCTGGGAGGAAACCACGTAAAACTCCTCAGGAGGAGACGGACTGTTGACTGTCATCAGCAGACCTTCTGTTCCACTAGAAGAGGGTTCAGTATTTTGTGTTATCTTGATAGTTTCTTACATGAAGGCAAGGTGATCACTCCAGCGCTTCAGAGACCAGTCCAGGGTAGTATTAAATCACTAATATTCATTTTCACCCCTGCCTGGGAATCGAACCCGGGACCTCCAGCATGGTAGAGCTGTATACGCTAACCATTACACCACGGAGGCGGACAGACATAAGACTTGCTCACAATTTTATTTTTATAAATATTTTACATGTGTATTTATTACATACTAGCTGTATCCAGCCACGCGTTGCCGTGGCTCAGTCTTGTTAAATGGAAAAGAAATAAAATATAATGCACATATTTGTTATTTGTTTCATTTTACAATGCTTGTGAAGCGATGAAAATATTTTCAATTGGTCTGGTGTTTGTGATGTATTTTTCACATAAACTTTGCCTATCCTTACTATCCTACCTGCAGATAAGCCTCTTAAAGTAGAGGCTTTGCGGGTTATTCCTTTTTTTTTAATAAAAAATAATAAAAACACGTATGAAACAACAATTCAATAGAAAACATTGAAATTGCTGAGTGACAGCAGTTTCAACAAGAATGACTTCCGCCATGAGTAATGTTTAGTATCATACATATTGCTGTTAAGTTGAACGGACGGCGCTGCCATGTTTTTAAATTAATGAATTACAACATGTGTATTCATCTCTTCTCCTCCTCTCTCCTTCCAATAATCGTTTTTTGGACCCGATGGTGCATAGGGCACTACAATACTTTTGAACAAATTTTTAGGAAACAGTGTGAAAGTCGAGAACCACCTGTATTCTTTTACAGTGTTATTATGGATATATATGTTATAATACTGCTTCTTCAAACACTTATCCGCACCCCAATGGTGCATAGGGCACTTCATCATATAAACGCAGTGTTATCCTGATCGTTAACACATGAAGGAAAGGTGATCAGCCTTCCGCTTCACAACCAGTCCTGGGTAATATTCAATTAATATTAGAGTGAAAAAATCACTAACGTTTATTTCATCCCCCCTGGGAATCAACCCGAGACCTCTTGAATGGTAGACGAGCTTGCTGACCATTACACTACGGAGGCGGACAAAATGTATAATACTAACCGACTAAATCCATTCGACTTCTGACGACATTCCTCTTGAATCTCTCCGATGGTAAATATTCCATCTTCACTTCAACTAGTGAAATGATACCAGGTCGTCTGAAATAATAACAATAAATGATACAGCCAGTCGGTATAACAGGGTGGTACAAAATGAACCTTGGATCTCAAATCAGCAATGAAGGAACTTGTGAAGGAGAGATTAGACGTCGTATCGCCATCGCCAAAAGTGCCATGTCTAAGCTAGACAAAATTTGGAAAGACCGGGGTGTGAGTAACTACACCAAGATGAAGCTTGTCAGGAGCTTGGTCCACTCCATTTTTCTCTATGCTGCTGAAACATGGACTATAAAAGCAGCAGAAAGGAGAAAAATTGATGCCTTTGAAATGTGGTGTTGGAGGCGCATGCTCCGAATTCCATGGACAGCTAGACGCACCAATGAGTCCATTCGCCAGGAACTACGCTTGGATGGCTTGTCTCTGGCCAATATCTGTACCCGACGGATTCTCCAGTTCTTTGGACACGTTGCGCGTGGCAACGAGGATAGCCTGGAACGCCTAGTTGTGATCGGTAGCCTGGAGGGAAAGAGAGGGAGAGGAAGATCCCCCACACGATGGACCGATCAAATTAAGGCAGCAGCAGGCACCTCAGTGGTTGGAGCGCTACGTGCAGCGCAGTCAAGGGATAACTGGAGAAGAGTCATTGCTTCTGCAAGGGTCACAACCCTCAGCAATGAGGATTAAGACGGAGAAGAAGAACAAAATGAATAACCCTGTCGGAACATGTTATGTTAAAATGGCGTCGTACGTCAAGCATATTTGACATCTGTAAACTACACAGCTGCTGTATGCAAACACATTGATAAAATGGGCAAAAATATGTATCAATACTAGCAACTTGACGGATTTCATCTTTTCAATTTGCATTCAGTCTTCTTTTATATGCTAGTTCTTAGGCACCATCTATGGTTTAGTTTAGTAAAAAAAATCGTGTGCAAAGTGATCACTTCAATCAGCTTATGATAGGTCGTAAGCCCTGTAATTCCAAACATCCATATTATTCTTCGTAAAAAATAATTCCTTAGCGGACTATCCAAATTTGTAAAATAATACTCAAAATATTGTATTGAATAAAAAATGCTGCTTCTTTGATATTTCACTCCCCATTTTCGTCCAATTGTCGATTATCGAACCACCGCCCAAGAAGTTTCACTTCAAAATAAAATATTTTATAACTCCTAAGCGGACAACCCAAATTTGTGAAAAAATGCTCAAAATATTGTGCACAAAAAAGTGCTGCATCTTTGAAAATTCTCTTTCCATTCTTGTCTAATTGCGAGTATAGAACCACCGCCTAAGGCCGTTTGTGCACGATATTACACGGAATTTCACCGTCCGGCACGTCAGTTAGCATATAAAACGGATGATTGGCTTGGATTGGCATATTTTTTTGTCCATCTTTCTTCTGATCAGTGTTCTTGATCGGTGCGTGAACACGTTGCGCGTAAATTCGATTACGCTTAACTGTCGTAGTTGCTTTCATTTTTCAAAACCGGACTGCTGGACGGTAAAATTCCGTGTAATGCACATGCGGCTTAAGAAGTTTCACATGAAAAATATTTTGATAATGGTGGTTTTTTTTTACATACATGACTTTATAGTCCTTGATGACGCTGATCTCTGCTTCCGTGCAAGATGGCGGACAGTCGCACACCAGCCCGTTGCGTCTGGCCCACGTAGGTCGCATCACAGAGAGGGTGCTGTAGTACTTGTTCAGGCACACTAACCCCTTCATCCCGCACTTTTCCTCTTCTCCTGGTATTCGCATTTTCCGGACACGAAGAGTAAATCCGTAAAAAAATATTAAAAATGGGACATTGACTTAAGTTTATTTGATTGTTAATTATATTTAATTTTTGTTTAACCGCTTTTTTTATTTCTAAAACTTCCAAATTACTAATTTGACTAGTTCTATTATTAAAATTGACTAGTTCTTTCTTCAAAATTGAATGAATGATTATTAATGCTTTTAATTTGGCTTAGCTGATGAAAATGACCTGTTCACGAGTGCATTCTACTTACTGGTGTTGGGCATGAAGTGGTCGGTGCAATTGCAGAGGTCTCGCTGTGCCTGCTTCCTGCACTGCACCGTGCAGGCGCTGCGTGAGTAGTAAGGGTAGGTCTGCAGCCAGTTCTCGTCCACGTAGCGGCAGTTGCGCTGCGCCGGGGTCGTCTCGCGAGCGATGGGGTCGTTCTCTATGCTCCTGATGGAAATGTGCCGGCTGAAATTTCAACAGTGCGTCAGGAAAATATCGAGCATCCAAGGACGTCAAGACACTCGTAATAATAAGCAATTCCAATTCATATTATTTTTTTTTTTTTGATATCTCATCAAAGATGAAGAAGAATATGGAAGTCTGGGCATTTACGGGGCTGACGACCATCATAGTCTTTTTCATCTTTGATGAGATGTAAAAAAAATAATAATATGAAAATAACTCCTGTAATCAGAGATAATCCAGATTTTGTGAACAAGTATTTGGACACACTCAAAATGTTGTAAATTTCCAAGTCGTTAAGTTCCTCTGTCTGTTTGAAAAGATTCTTTCAATTCATGACGCAGAATAAGAAATAGACTAACTAACTAACTAACCATCGCGCCGCTTACCCGCAAGGGTAGCCAGAGAGAATATCGCCACACCACTCTGTCTTTGCAAACATTCTCCGCCTCTTCCACGTTCATGCATATCCTCATACATACCCGCCGATTGTTTCGACTCCTAACCTGATCGTGCCAAGTTTTTTTTGGTTTTCTTCTGCTCTTTTTTCCAATTACATTCGCCTCATAAATTTGTTCTATCGTTCTTTCCTCACTCATTCATTCTACATGTCCAAACCATCTCAACACACCTTTCTTTATTTTATCGATAATGCTTATCCCAGCTTTGCATTCCTTATTTCACTATTCGAACATCTATCATACATCGTTTTGTCGCACATTCTTCTGAGAGATCGCATTTCGACTGCATTCAGTCTACTTTCATCTTTCATCATTAGAAATATAAATTTTTCATTCTCCTTTTTTCAAGTTGGGATATCAGTAATGTTTAAGCTAGAAAAAATCTGGAACAACCGGGGTGTGAGTAAAAACACCAAGATTGTCAGGAGTTTGGTGCAATTCATTTTTCTCTATGCTGCTGAAACACGGACCACAAACACAGCAGAAAGAAGAAAAATTTACGCTTTAGAAATGTGGTGTTGGAGGCGCATGCTTCGAATTCCATGAACGAGTCCATTTGTCAGGAGTCACACTTGGATGACTTGACTCTGAACAATATCTGTACACGACTGGTTGTGATCGGTAACCTGGAGGGGATGAGAGGGAGAGGAAGATCCCCCATACGATGGACCGATCAAGTTACGACAGCAGTAGGCACCTCGGTGGTTGGAGCGCTCCGTGCAGCGCAGTCAAGGGATAACTGGAGAAGAGTCATTGCTTTGACAAGGGTCAAAACCCTCAGTGATGAGAAGTAAGATAGAGAAATAAAGTGTCTATAATATTTTGAGTGCGTCCAAATTCTTGTTCACAAAAAACTGGATTATCTCCAATTATAGGAGTTATTTTTCATAATATTTTTTGACATCTCATCATAGATGAAGAAGGATATGGAAGTCTGGGTATTTCTGAGATGTCAAAAAATAATATGAAAAATAAGCTAACATAATAAAAATGAAAATGACATTTTCTGGCGTTTCTCATGTATCTGATTATAATCCAGGATTCGTACCTTTTATACTAATATAACAGTTTCTGCTTAGTAAAAAGCTTCTTTACATCTCACCAATAAATGTCTAGTGAAGTTCTAGTGATTCAAGAACAAGGTTTCAAAATTGGTTCCTATATATAGCACTTCCAAGAATTTGAGTAGTGTGGTTATTGAATGGGTAGAATTGGTGAATGTTACACGTGTGTAAAGTGATAATGCCCAGACTTCCATATTCTTTTTCATCTTTGTTGAGATGTCTATAAATTATATGAAAAAAGTGTCAATATAAATAACTCCGAATTGGACAAACCCATATTTCCGAACAAAGATTTGGAAATGCTCAAAATATTGTGACTAGGAAATTTGACTAGGTATTTAACAAAGCGAATTCTGTATTTTTGTCTCATACCGGTATCCGACACCCTCGCCAACAGAAAAATATTCGGATTGTAGTGTAGTCAACGTTGGAACTTCCTCTTCAGCGAGTGTGTAAATCTGCAAAAAATGATCATATCAATAATCTAAATATGCTCAGTAAAAATGTAAAATTAGCAGAAAACGTCGTAAAATGGAAAGATTTTACTATTACTTACTGTCGCAGGAATGAGCACATCGAACGATAACAATCCGAGACCATTTTTCCTGTTGACAATCATTGGTAGTGACTCTTTTATTTTACTTTTCCTGAAATAGTAAAACATTGTGAAAAAATATGAGTTTTCATTTAAAAATGGCGTATGGGGCAGCCTTACCCTCACACTTATTTACCACACACATTTAAGGACATCTATCCTTAAAGATATCCTTGGATTATTATTACCTACATTCATAACATAATCAGTCACTCAATAAGTTTGTAGGACATCTACCCCGGACGCTAACTATATAAATGTAGAATAAATGTAGAATTGTTTAATTTGCTTTTTTTTAACGTAACTATTTTTGTTATTGTAATGTTATGTTTATAATTGTTAATGTAACTATTGTTTATTATATAATTTTTTTATATGTAAGCTGTACAATTCCCAAATAAATAAAATAAAATGAAATAAATAAAAATAAGTGTAAGGCGAGATGGTTTAAACCCAGTACATAAGCAAACTGGTGAGAAAAACAGCAGGCTGCACCATAAGAGGTAACAGACCCCCAGAAAGACCACATAAACAATGAAAAAACAGCTGGTCTTCCACCTCCCAGGAGCGGACTCCGAGAACAACAGGACACAGTCCTAGCTAAAGAAGAAGATGAAGAGACATAAGTAACTCATATCCTATGTAAACTCACAAGTAAAATCATTGAACTAAGTAACTTCATTTCTAACTTAGAATCATTGATAATTTATTATTAGATTAAAACCAATATTTTTAGCTTTTCCACTTTTTTATTTGACCAGCGACCGGGTTTCGTCATTACCGACATCATCAGACTGGTGTAACCATCCAGTCTGATGATGTCGGTAACGACGAAACCCGGTCGCTGGTCAAATAAAAAAGTGGAAAAGCTAAAAATATTGGTTTTAATCTAATAATAAATTAAAAATGCAATTCCATCACGAAGTGTCAGTGGATAATATAAATCTAGAATCATTGAATTGTTGAAACTCATGCCTTTAACGAGACAGTCAGTATTATTCTTTTTCTTTTTCTTGGTGTAGGCCTTGTGGCCTGTTTTTAAGAGGGATTAGCCTCCTGCGATGTCGATTTCCAGCTGTCGAACCATCTCTTTAGTAGTCTGCCCAGAGTCGTCCACCTTGCGGTTGGCCGTGCAGCGCAATGTGGGGGAGCCTGGATGGTTCCATTCTCCTCACATGCGCATACCATTGTCTCCTTAGTTGCCTTCCCCACATAACGACATCTTAGATCGTATTGGCAGTTTTTTGCCTAGAATAATCACTCGCGAATTGCATGAAATTATGTAACACCCTCCATTGTCTATGTTCCCAGCGTATAAAAAATTAATAAATAAAAATAAGAAACAGCTCCTGCCCCTCTTCATCCTTCAACGTCCCAAGGACACAATTCTAAAACTTAGACCTAGAGTTTCACATACGGTGTTTGAAAATGATGCGGAATGCATCTAATCGCGTGTCACAATAGATTTTAAGAAATATTGGTATTTTATTTAAGAAAAAAGAGATTCTTCTTACTTTGACTGCAACGAGTTTATAATGTAGCCTTGGTATATAGACTTAGCTAATTTTATAGACTTAGTATAAAGACTTAGTTTCACATTCGGTGTTTGAAAATGATGCGGAATGCATCTAATCGCGTATCACAATAGATATTAAGAAATATTGGTATTTTATTTAAAAAAAAAGAGTTTCTTCTTACTTTGACTGCAACGAGTTTATAATATAGCCTTAGTATATAGACTTAGTTAATTTTATAGTCCTAGTATATAGACTTAGTTTCACATACGGTGTTTGTAAATGATGCATCTAATCGCGCGTCACAATAGATTTTAAGAAATATTAGTATATTATTTATAAAAAAAAGAGTTTCTTCTTACTTTGACTGCAACGAGTTTATAATATAGCAACCACCAATATCCGTCTCTATGGGCAGAAAATGCTTGCAACAGTCGAACGGTCTTCCATTGTACTTGCAGTTGATGATGGACTGTCTGCAGTTGCTCCTGACTGCATCAGCGTAGAAGGAGAAGTTGTTCATCGGGCATAAAGGATCGGCGTCGTCCTTATTGCAGAACTGCAGGGTGTAGTAGGAAAGGCCCTTGAAGTAGGCCAACTCCTTTAAAACTTCCTCAAGATCTACGGCGTGATCCGGAGTCCAAATTCTGGAGAGATGTCAAAATAATGCATGTGAAGTATGGTTATGTTTTCAATACATGGAAAGATTGATAAAGATACAGAAAAAAGAGTAAATGCTGATAACAGAGTGAATGGTTCACTGAAATCAGTTACAGCTAATAAAAACCTTGATCAGCAAAATCTAGGCAGTACACAATGGAGTCTCAGTTCCAATTTTATTTTTATGGAAGTGTAGCATGGAGTTGGCAAATAAAGGATGATAGTAGACTAAATGAAGTCGAAATGCGATCTCTCAGACGAGTTTTCGGCAAAACGATGTATGGTAGATGTTCGAATGGTGAAATAAGGAAAGATTTTTTTATTACCTAACGTCCAAGTGACTCTGAAATCTAGCTACGACTTATTCAACACCGCTTATTATGTCCCTACTCAGGCTTCAACTTTATAAGTTTCATAGCATATGCCTACTCGTGAGTGGATTTACACTTTATGTTTAAAGTTACTATAATTTCATATAACTCATGAGTGAAAATTCTAGCCAAAAACACTCGCTAAATAAGGAAAGAATGCAAGGCTGAGATAAGCGTTATCGATAAAATTAAGAAAGGTTTTCTGAGATGGTTCGGGAATGTGAATCGAATGAGTGAATAAAGAATACGCAAACAAATTGGCTAATGTATATAGAAAAAAGAGCAGAGGAAGACTGAGAAAAATATGACATGTTCAAATATTTCAACATCTTGAATGTGGTCAGGTAATTTGCAATATTTTGAGTGTGTCTAAATATTTGTTCATTAAATCTGGGTTATCTTCAGGTTATATTACAGGAGTTATTTTTATATTATTTTTTGACATCTCATCAACGATGAAGAAGAATATGGAAGTCTGGGCATTTACGGGGCTCACGACCGTCATAGGCTGGTTTAAGTGATCACTTTACACACGTGTAACATTCACCAATTCTACCCATTAGTGACAACCACACTACTGAAATTCTTGGAAGTTCCATATATATGAACCAATTTTGAAACATTTTTCTTGAACCACTAGAACTTTACTAGAGACATCTATTGGTGAAATGAAAAGAAGCTTAAAAAAAAATTGAATATTTTATTTTTATTTCAAACCTTGAGGTGTTCATTGAGTTCATTGATAACTTAAACCAGCCTATGACGGTCGTCAGCCCCGTAAATGCCCAGACTTCCATATTATTCTTCTTCATCTTTGATGAGATGTCAAAAAATTATATGGTCATGTAATAATTGAAATAATCGGCGGATATGCATGAATGTGGAAGAGGCGAAGATTGTTTGCAAATACAGATTGGTGTGGCTTTCTCTTCTCTCTGCCTGCCTCTGCGGAGAAAGCAGGTTGATAAAAACGTAGACTTACGTATCAGAGGCATTGTAGACCCTGTCTAGGTTATCGTTCTCGCAGACTGCAATGGCGGGGAAGTGCGTGTCCCAATCCTTGTAAGCAGTCTCCATTACAAAGGAAATGGCGTTGTTCTGGAAGGCGTCAATCGAAGCCGCAATCAGCATGAATGATCCATACCAAGAGAACAAAACGCAAACCAACCAGAATAACCTTGAGTTTGATGAAAAAAAATCAATCATTAATAATATTCTAATTATATCTAATTTCTTTAATTTTAATTAAATTAAACACTTGAATAATCCACTGAATTGAGTTTTATTTTTATTTACGACTAGTTTTGAAAACGACAATTGTTTTCATCTTCTGGTACAAATTAAAACTAACAAATAAAAATAAAAATAGTATTCTTGGAAACTCAAAATCAAAAGTAAACATATTAGATAGAAGCGGTATTTATGAAATTTCTTGCGGTGACTGCGATAAAAAAATATACGGGCCAAACTGCGAGAAGTCTAAGAATTAGAATTAGAGAACATCGTTGTGGTCTAACAAGTAACTATTTTTCGGAATTTTTCAAATCATATCATGGAAACTAACCACTCATTTGACTCTCATACACTTAAATTATTACACTCTGTCACAAATAAAGGTCAAGTCATAAATAATTTAGAAAATTTAGATATACATCAAAATTTTAATTCAGATAAAACAATAATTAATAATATACTGTTTCAAAATACGTCACCATTATTATCAATGTTTCCATTTAAAAAAATGTTGTTCCTTAACCCCCCTACCTATATTTATAAACCTATATATACACCTACATATATTTTTATTCGTTAGTTTTAATTTGTACCAGAAGATGAAAACAATTGTCGTTTTCGAAACTAGTCGTAAATAAAAATAAAACTCAATTCAGTGGATTATTCAAGTGTTTAATTTAATTAAAATAATCGTGTCATTCCACAAAGTTAATGCCGAATCAATAAATAATATAATTTCTTTAATATTTTATGACAAAAACAGAATTTTTTAAGGGTACATTTTCAAGTAAATTTACTTCATTTCATATATCTTTTTTTAAATAGGTAATATCCTAATGAAATTGTAAGACTCCCGTTGGTTTTTCGTCCCAAATACAGGATTTTTTCAGGACAAAATTCAAGTGAAATTACTTTATTGCATATTATAAATTTAAAAAAGGATCAGTTAGATCAATTATAATGAAATCGTTAGAATTTTCCTATTTTTTCCTGTGTAATACGGATTTTTTAAGGTCACATTTACAACAAAAACTTACTTAATATCATATTTTTTACAGAAATATATCAATAGATGATATTTTAATGTAAATGTGAGAATTTTCTTGATTTTTCATGCCAAATACAGGATTTTTCAACGGCGAATTTTCAAATATTTTATTGACGACCTGTCGAAGGCTGGTTTGAGTGATCACTTTATAGATACACGTGTAACATTTACCATTCTACCCATGATAGACAGCCACACTACCGAAAATTTAGGAACTCCTACATGTATCATGTAGTTCTCCAGTCGTATCATGTGTGAGTTCGCGGCAGCATCCATTGTTTATTTGACGAATCTCTATTTAGCAGAGATCACTCTAACTGGCCTGTGACAGCTCGTAAGCCCTGTAAACCCAGACCTCCATATTTTTCTTCATCCATATTGAGATTCAAAAAAAATATATGCCAGTCACGTAGGCACGTATATAACGATTCGCATATTTTACATCTCGCTAGAGGCATGTAAAATAAATATCTCGCTAGATAGCGAGTGCTTTTGCCTAGAATTTTCACTCATGAATTACATGAAATTATAGTAACTTTAAACATAAAGAGTAAATCCACTCACGAGTAGGCATAGGCTATGAAGCTTAAAAGGTTGAATACTCAGTAGGGTCATGATAAGCGGTGTTGCATAAGCCGTAGCTAGATTTCAGAATCACTTTAACGTTAGGTAATTCAAAAAAAAATTTACCTCTCCGTCCAGTGTAATTCATCGTCAGCTATAAACCGCAATCCGTGGAAAGAGGAATTATGTAAGTAATCCTTAAAGACAGCTTTAGGACCCAAACGCATTTTTGATCTCTGCAAAATATACGCTTTCAGTGCCAAACTGTAGTGGATGAAAAATTTTTATTATATATTTGTACCCACTGCATAATAGCTATCTACGTGCAGAATGCATTCTTGACAGGGTGTCCATATCTTACATTCGTTTAATTTTTGTTTGTTTGTTATTTTTTAAAATTATTTAGCATTTCACAATATATTATAATTTTGTAACTATACTACTTCTGTACAAAAAATATTAAATATTAATACAAAAGATGATTCCACAAAGGCATGGCCTATATGTGAGTATACATTTTTGTAGGTTATAATAAAAGGGCAAGAATACAACAGATATCAGAAATAAAATAAGATTAAAAGTACCAATAAAAGTACAAATATTAGATTGTAACAGAAAACAAAAAATAAAAAAGATGAAAAACATAATAGTAAGCAAATATCGTAGTCGTACAGGAGAAAGTGACCAACTAACAAAAGGTAAAATGTTCAGGAGGGCCATTTAAGTCACTTTTGCTTGGCAAGAAAATAAATATCAATGCTGTAAGTCATTTTAGCGAGTCAATATATTATAAATAATAATAAAATAATAAAACCCTTATCCGCACCCCAATGATGCATAGGGCACTGTGTCATATAAACGCAGTGTTATCTTGATCGTTTACACATGAAGGAAAGGTGATCAGGCCTCCGCTTCAGGTACCAGTCCATGGTAGTATTGAATAAATATTGCAGTGAATAAATCACTTAAATTTATTTTACCCCCCTTGGGAATCGAACCCGGGACCTCCAGAACGGTATTACACTACGGAGGCGGACAAAAGAACGCATTCCTATAGCGGGTTTGAATGCTGAGGATCTTATTTTTTTAAAGTTAGTTAAGTGTCAATCATGCCATGGACGAACGGGGGGTGCGCAAATACAACGCCTAAGGACGATCAACGTAGAGATGAGGGCAGCCTTATCAACAATTTCTCCAAATTTTTATCGCCTGTGGTCAGTTAAGTAGGCTCAAAATTCGTTTTAAACATTGTTTGTTGTGTATGTTTTCAGACTACATTAATTTTAATAGTAAATCAATATTAAATAAACTTTTTTTAAATATTTTTTTGACATATCATCAAAGATGAAGAAGAATATGGAAGTCTGGGCATTTACGGGGCTGACGACATCTCGCCAAAAGATGTCTCTAGTGAAGTTCTAGTGATTCAAGAACATATAATATAAAACCCTTATCCGCACCCAATCAGCCTTGGTGATCAGCCTTCAGTCCTAGTACAATTCAAGAACAAGGTTTTTAAATTGGTTCATATATATAGAACTTCCGAGAATTTGAGTAGTGTGGTTGTCAATAATGGGTAGGATTGGTGAATGTTACACGTGTGTAAAGTGATAACTTAAACCAGCCTATGACGGTCGTCAGCCCCGTAAATGCCCAGACTTCCATATTCTTCTTCATGTATGTTGAGATGTCAAAAAATAATATGAAAATAACTCCTGTAATTGGAGATAGTCCAGATTTTGTGAACAAGTATTTGGACACACTCAAAATGTTGTTAAACTTTTTTCTTTGGTGTACCTCTAAAATTTCTTGATTTGGCAGTTGTACCTTGAACAGAAAAAGTTTTCGGAACACTGGTTTAGGCTATGGTACTCCGTATGCCTCCCGAGAGCCGCCATCAAGCTTGCCTCTTTTACAAGGCATCGGGTTCACACCGTCGAAGAATAAGAAAGAAGATGAAATTAAGAAAAACCTATGTTTTATTATTTTTATCTACTTATTTATTTGTGTTGCATTTCTACATGAATATAACATATGGTGACATTAAAGTACTTAACAGGATTGCATAATTTATACTTGTATTGTGGAACAGAGTCATTTAATTATCGCATGGTGCATAACCCAGCTCACGTAACAAGATGCATTCATTATTTATGCATCGCCATACCTATTTCATGGGAGTGTGCTTCACGCTAATCTCTACTTCTAAAACCATGGTGTGGCCTTCAAATAAGGGAAAATGGGGAAAAAATAGACTGGGTAACACCAATTTTACATTTTCCAGGAGAGGCAATTCGGTGGTCATCTGAAATTCAAGATACTAGACAGACTAATTCTTTTTTACAGGTTTTCAACATCGAATCGGATGTTTAACAATCCAAATTGGACGCCTTACGAATCGAATTGGAGCTTTGCAAATCAAGTTGGATGATTTTCAAATCAAATTGGAGGTTCTATTGTATTTTATAAAAACATATACATATATTCATTTCATTAATTGATTCGACAGTCACTTTGTGGCGAAATCTATCCATTTTTAATTAATGTTTTACTTAGTAAATACCACTATTTCTTCAAAAAAATCGAACACGGTGTTTGAAAATGGATGCGGAATGCATCGAAACACGTGTCACAGTAGATTTTAAATAGTGGTGTTTACTAAGTAAAACATTAATTCAATATATATATATATATTCATATGAGTACCTACTACATATACCGTCAGTATAAATACTTGCCATATTTTTTATTCTTAAGACTACCTATTGCGTTAGTCGTCAAGTTGGCAAGAGTGCGCGGCGCGCTGTCATAGTCTAGGCGCGCGATGTGTACTTAAGTTTTCAGACAACATTTTCAATACTTTGAATCATGAGAAGTACTTTAAATATGTTTTTAAATTTCCAACTTTTTTCCATAAAATACAATTTAACGTCCAATTTGTTATGTAAAACGTCCAATTTAATTTGTAAGGTGCCCAATATAAAGTTAAAACCCATTATTTAACAAAAAATAATTAATTAAATGAAACAAATTAGTTGATTTTAATTCTAATAACAGTATATATTGTGGACGTCCTCACAAAAAAAGTTACATTTCCAATATTTAAAAAAAAAATCCTTTAAATGCAAATCTGTTACGTTTACTGTATTCTATCGAAATCTTAATGAAAGTTGCAACATAACATCACTAATTCTATGTTAAACCAATATGAAATCATTCAAATCAATCAAGCGCACCAAAAAGTAACAATTTTTCAAGCTAGAACTCCTGATTACTTAAAATCATTTATAATGGAAATGTAACGTTTTGGTGAGGACCTCCACAGTTGTATTATTTAAAGTAGCAAGGGTGTTTATATTATCCACTGACACTTCGTGATGGAATTGCATTTTTAATTTATTATTAGATTAAAACCAATATTTTTAGCTTTTCCACTTTTTTATTTGACCAGCGACCGGGTTTCGTCGTTACCGACATCATCAGACTGGTCTGTCCATCATCAGACTGGTCGGGTCATCCAGTGTGATGATGTCGGTAACGACGAAACCCGGTCGCTGGTCAAATAAAAAAGTGGAAAAGCTAAAAATATTGGTTTTAATCTAATAAAAAATTAGCAAGGGTGTATTTATTTTTCTTTGCCATCAAAATTCGCTGTTGTTACGAATATAGATTTCGGTTTAAAATGATCGATTTTCGGGAAACTTTCAATCCCCCCGACCATACCTCTCCTAACTTTATATTTCTTTTCATCCATTTCATTTTTAGTCCCAAACCGGAAGAATCTGGCAACCCTTTGCGCCCAAGTCCGCTTCCTCTTGCGGACGCCGTTTTCGTCGTATTTCGGGGCGACCATTTTCTTTATTCCCCGAAACACGATAAAGTAGACGACCTCCACGAAACTCATCATGCTCGCTCCGAGAAATAATCCAGTTGTTCCTCCGATAGAAACTAAAAAAAATGAAATAAGGGCCATTATTAAAAAATAAACACGTGTTTAAGACCACTAATTGAGTCCGCCTCCATAGTGTAATGGTCAGCACGCTCGGCTACCATTCTGGAGGTCCCGGGTTCGATTCCCAGGGGGGGTCAAATAAATATAAGTGATTTTTTTCACTCTAATATTTATTCAAAATCACCCTGAACTGGTACCTGAAGCGGAAGGCCGATCACCTTTCCTTCATATGTTAACGATCAAGATAACACTGCGTTTATATGCAGTGCCCTATGCACCATTGGGGTGCGGATAAGGGTTTGAAGAAGAAGAATTGAGTTTTATTTCATTGATTAATTCGGTGGTCATTTTGTGGTCAAATCTATCCATTTAAAATTTTAGTCTTACTTGGTAAATATTTATTATATGACCTTTTAAGATACGTGTTTTGATGAATTCCGTATCATTTTCAAACACCGCATGTGAAGCTAAGTCTATTTCATTTCACACGTTTTCACGAGTTTTATTTCATTTCTAGTTTCGAAAACTACAAATGTTTTCATCGACAGGTGATCACAAAAACCTTATCCAAATTCAAACACCGGCGTTTGCAAATGATGCGGAATGCATCGAAATCCGTGTCACAATAGATTTTAGTCTAGTGTTTCATTGTCATCAAAATAACATGAAATATGTTCATAGATTTAGATTCATTTTAATTTGTGTATAAATGTTAAATCAAACACTGATTTGTAAAGTCTACGAAGTTGTATTTTATTGTTTAATAAAAACCACATAAAAATCAATTTTTTGACAATAGTTTCGCCTAGTTATGGCATTTTCATCTGACAAACAATTTTTGAGCTAGTTTTCATTAAACATTTAATACAAAAATTGTGAAAAAAACATACCAACCAGGTCCAATGGCCCACGAACCACGTTTCTTCTAAACCTTTCAGTAGGCAAGAAGTCCAGCGAAATCTCTATCTCAGAGTGCGAATTAGGGGTGGTGATCCTATCATCGGCAATGACGGATATTTCCGCCTCCTCGCAGGACGGCTGGCAGTCGCAGTAGAGGCCGACTCTGGAGCTCCAGTCGGCGCGCAGCACGCTGAGCTGGCCGTAGTTCTCGTGAAGGCAGGCCAGCCCGCTAATGTCGCAGTGGTCGGCCATCGTGGTGTTGGGCGTGAAGAAGTTGGTGCAGTTGCAGAAGGCGATCTGAGCGTCCTTTCTGCACTGGACTGTGCAAGCCGAGTAGGAGTGGTATCGGTAGACGGAGGGAGGACGCTCGTCGGGATACTTGCAGCGCCGCTTTAGGGGCGATACGTCGCGGGCAGCCAAGTCGTTGTCGATGCTCTTTACTGCTATGTGGCGCCTGGAAAACAATATTGAATGATGTAAAAACCTCTATATTCATCAAATACTACCTCATAGGCGCTTATGTCGTGGATGGTTATGATTAAGGGGCGAAGAACTCAAGGACGCCGAAGGACATCATGGCTTAAAAACCTACGACAATGGTTTGACAGAAGCACCAAATCTCTGTTCCGAGCTGCAGCATCAAAATTGAAGATAGCCACGTTGATCGCCGATCTTCGTTAGAAGTGGCACAGAAAGAAGAAGAAGTCGTGGATGGTTTACAATGTCAGGAAAATTTACTAAAAATAGTTTTGTCAATACAAACGTTGGTAAACAGAAGTATGAGATGAAGGTATATGCAAATATGTATACGAGTATGATAAAATGATTCTAAATAAACTTTTTCTCCCATTTGTTTGTGTTGATCGCAGTCAGATAAATAATTGAGATATCAATATATAAATAACTCCTAAAGGAAACTTACCCAGAATTTATGAACAAAGATTTGGACTCATTAAAAATATTGAAAAAATATTTTTTCCCAAGCAAAAACAGTATTCCTTCAAAAATGTAATGTGGAGTTTTGTCCCTCTGGCTTTGAACAGTTATAATTTTGAGCCAAGTATTTTGTTTGTTGTTATTTGTACATAATATGATATATGGTTACTATTGAAAGCTTTCCCAACAGCATTTCGGATCTGATACAGAAGCATGTGGGCTTCTTGACAGACCTTTCATGCAATGCAATTTTATTTTATGAACTAAATTGCGACAATTATAGTAAAATATTATTGAAACAAAATTACAATGAATTTACATTTGAAAGCTTTCAATGTCCCTGTCACTGCCAATCTAAATAAAACAAGTTTGTTAACTCTTGTTTAGAAGTGTCCCAGTGTAGACAGTGGAAGAGATAGTTCAGTTAGTCAGCTAGATCCGATTCCAACCCGACGTTGGACGGCACACAGACGCTTCTATAATCCCGACCAGCACAGCAGACAAACACGGAAACGCCAAGGCATTTGCAGAAAATGTTCAGTCATCTAATTTTTCAGTGAGATATGACAGTTTGATGGCGATATGATGATTATGATTGGTAAAAAAAGAAATGTCGTCAATCGATCTCGAAGCGTCGATAAGACAGAGTGTGGCAAAAAAAAGGAGCCGATGCATTATTTTGCCTTCTTCTTAGTCTTCTTGGGCAAGAAAGCGCGATGGTCACTCCAAATAGCAGCTTGTTGAGTTCCTCGTCGTTGTGGATGGCCAACTGCTGATAACGTCTGAGGTAATCCTTAGACGTTTTGAACAGCTTACCTGTAATGGATCTGACCATTGGCTATTAAAATGTCGGAAGTCAATGTTGTTAGGGTGGGCACCTCTTCTTCCCCCAACACATAAATCTGCAAAACAAAGAAAAAACAAAAATAATTCACCGAACTGGGATCTTCGTCGGTATTCTGTGGAATGTCTACGAGTGGTACGAAAAATGGTAGTGCATTATTTAGTCATCAAAAAGTGTTTTTTTTACTACATTTTGAGTTTGTCCAAATACTTGTTCCCAAATCTGAGTTTCTACACTTATGAGTTATTACTATTAATTTCACATCTTCACATAGATGAAGAAAAATATGGATGTCTGGGTTCCTAAGTGGAGAAACACAGATTTGTGCACAAGTATTAGGGCACTCTAAAAAGTTTGTAAATAAAATTATTGGTAAATTAAAGCAGCGTTTAAATGTCAAAAATCATGTTTTCCTGCGTTTCCCTTCAGTATGTAAAATAATGCGGTCAGGATCTTGCCTACATCTAAATAAAGGGTCTTTGCTAAATAATTGGTTTGCCAAACAAACCGTAGATGGCTCCAGTGAACTCTCACATAAAGTGTCATGAGATTTATGAAGTTCCAAAAATTTTAACAGTGTAGTTTTCAATCACAGGTAGAATAGTAAAAGTGGACGTGTGTAAAGTGATGCTTAACCAGCCTACGACAGGTCGTAAGTCGCGTAAATACACAGACTTTCATATTCCTCTTCGTCTATGTATATTGAGATGTCAAAAATGTGAAATAACTCCTAAGTTGAGAAACCCACATTTGTGAACAAGTATTCGGACACACTCAAAACATTGTAAATATAATTTATTGAACGTTTAAGTAATGCGTCTTCAATAAAAGTATTTTTAAAATATTTATTTCACTTACATTTCCGGGAACATGCACGTTGAAAACTATACTCCCGGGTCCCGTGTATTTGTCATTTGTCATTTCCAACTTCTTTCCATTGGGATCCCTTAAAATTATACAAATACGTTACGTTATCTTACTTGCGGAATGTTACAGATTTTCGCTTCGAATTGGACGTATTAAAAACCAAATTGGACGCCTGACAAATCAAAATGGACGTTTGTCACGTTTAATTGGACTTTAGATTTGCTGGAGATTCATCACCAAATCACTTTACTTGCACACATTATAAACAGGTTCAGATCTACATTAATCGTTTTCGAAAAATATGACTTTGGATATGCTGGACATTCATCAGAAACTCACATTCCTTGCAAATATTATACATCTTTGACACCCGCTCCTGCAGATCTTATCTCTTATCTCTTTCGAAAACTATGACTTTGGGTTTGCTGGACATTCATCAGAAACTCACATTTCTTGCACACATTATGCACCTTTGACACTAACTCCTGTAGATTTTCTTTACTTACATTATTATGTAATACAGAACTACATTCATCTCTTTCAAAAACAATTACTTTGGTTTTGCTGGATATTAATCAGAAACTCACATTTCTTGCATACATTATGCACTTTTGATACCAGCTCCTTCAGATATTCTTTAGTTGTATTATTATGTAATACAAATCTACATTCATCTCTTTAAAAAACATGACTTTGGGTTTGCTGGATATTCATCAGAAACTCACATTTCTTGCATTCATTATGCACCTTTGATACCAGCTCCTTCAGATATTCTTTAGTTGTATTATTATGTAATACAAATCTACAATACATTAATCTCTTTCGAAAACTATGACTTTGGATTTGCTGGAAGTCGATCAGATATTCACATTCCTTGTTCATATTACACATTCCTTTGACACCAGCCCCTGTAGATCTTCTTTACTTGTATTATTATGTAATACAGATCTACATTAATGTCTTATAAAAACCATGGCTTTTGATTCTCTGCACATTTATCAAAAAAATTATTTCCTTTCACATATTATCCAGGTGAATCTTTAAAACCAACTCCAAAGTTATTTGGATTTGTGTTATAAGTTGGTCATCAATAAAAAAATATTCTAAAGTTAATATGCCAAATATTTTACCTGTTGAAAAAACCCGAATCGCAAAATTGTTTAATGCAGAAGGGTCTGAAAATGTATGATGAGATGCCTGATTTTTTTGTTAAATAATAATGTAGTTGAATATTCATGGCATCTCTACTTAAAACCTATTCCAATATAACTAACTAACTAACTAACCATCACGCCGCTTCCCCGCAGGGGTAGGCAGAGAGAATCGAACGCCACACCACTCTGCTTTGCAAACATTCTTTGCCTCTTCTACATTCATGCATCTCCTCATACATACCCGACGATTATTACGACTCCTGACCCGGCCGCTTTCAAGAATTTGACATACCTGATTGTGCCAAGTTTTCCTCGGTCGTCCTCTGCTTCTTTTTCCAACTACATTCGCCCCATAAATTTGTTTAACCGTTTTTTCTTCACTCATACGCTCCACATGTCCAAACCATCTCAACACACCTTTCTTAATTTTATCGATAATGCTTATCTCAGCCTTACATTCTTTCCTTATTTCATCATTCGAACATCTATCAAACATCGTTTTGCCACACATTCGTCTGAGGGATCGCATTTCAATATTAGTTCCATTCCAATATTAGTTTCGGTAATTAACAGTTGTGGTAAAATTATACCATGATTTATACCAAAAATGGAAGACACAGGTGTTTTAATTTTTATGTAAATAATTGTACCTACTATCTGTAGAAATATATATGTGTGTATATATGTATTAGTTGTAGTATAAGCTAACTAAAGAAATAAATGAAAAATTAATAAAAGTCATGGTGAGTAAATAAATGATTCCCATTCGCTCTGACGTCACGAAGATCTTGTGTTACGCAATGTACTCACTTTCCCTGTATGGAGTTGATGGCGAAGCAGAGTCCCAGCTCGGTGTCTAGAGGCAGGAAGTACTCGCAGCAGTCGAACGGGTTCTCGAACCAAGTGCAGTTGCTTAGCACCTCGTCGCACTTACTGCGGACCTGCAGACGAATAATGATAATAAAAGTAGTAGTCATAATAAAGTCGTAGTCATAATAAAGTAGTAGTCATAATAAAGTAGTAGTCATAATAAAGTAGTAGTCATAGTAAAGTCAGGATTTTGGATAATTTAAATACTGCCACTTTCGTAATATACTACCGCAAGGGAAAGAGCCCTGACAAGAGTCACATCTTGCATCCATCAACAATTCAATTCAATTCAAACCCTTATCCGCACCACAATGGTGCATAGGGCACTGCATTATATAAGCACAGTGTTATCTTGATCGTTAACACGAAGGAAAGGTGATCAGCCCTCCGCTTCAAGTACAAGTCCAGGGTAATATTTAATAAATATTAGATTGAAAAAATCACTTATATTTATTTGACCCCCCTGGGAATCGAACCCGGGACCTCCAGAACGGTAGCCGAGCGCGCTGACCATTACACTACGGAGGCGGCCATATATAAATGTATAAATATATTTACGCCTCCGTAGTGTAATGGTCAGCACGCTCGGCTACTTTACGTACTTCCTTTTACTTACTTTCTCACAGAATGTTGTAACGCACACTGTCATTTGCAGTTACGCTCTTATAGATCTTACTGTGTGATATATTGAGTACCGATACCTCTTTAAATCACTATAAACTACGTACATAAGTATGTTATACAAATATAGCAAACTCGTAACACATCTTCAAGGCGTCTCTCAGTTGCATAGCAACGGGTTGAACTACCCTCCCCCAGTTCCTGATCATCCCTCCGTCTTCGGTTTATAATAAAACTATCATATTTTATAATTAAAAATTCAATTAACTTGACATTGGTAAATGCAATGTATTCCATGAGCAACGCCATTCCATATTAAAAAAAAGAAATGTTTGGAATAAAGATAAAACTAAATTAACTTATAATTTATATTTGAAGCACTATCATTGTGATTTTCCATTTTATAATTAAAATGTAACTTTTTTCAGAAAATAATCACTCATTTGATAAAAACAAAGGTCTAAATATATTACACACATGCAACAGAGGACTTCAATTAGATTACTTAGAAATATGAGAAATTCAAAAGGGAATTAATAATAATTTACAAGTAATAAATACTCATGTAAACGATTTTTTCTAAAAGTCCGTTTATAAATATGTTTCCAATTACTCCATGCTCCTTTGCCTAACCGTCAAAATATTTTGAATATTGTTAAGTAGATAGTGTTTTAGTATTAATCAGTCTTGATAAAGAAGCGGTTAGCTTCGAAGCCGGTAGACGTTATAATTAAGTAGTAATAAATTATTTATAGTGATTTTAAAACAAAGTTACATTTTAATTATTTAATACATATTTATTTTTCTTGATCGTTTATTGTATGATACATTGGAATTGATGACGTCGCGGACAGCATGACGTCACTATACCTTTAAAAGCGCTTTACATTTTAATTACAGAATAAACTTATTCTGATAAACCAAATGAAAAGGGGATTTTTTTTAATGCTGGCTAGAGAGGGAGATAAACTAACTAACTAACTAACCAGCACGCTGCTTCCCCGCAGGGGTAGGCAGAGAGAATAGAACGCCACACCACTCTGTCTTGGCAAACATTCTTCGCCTCTTGCACGATCATGCATCTCCTCATACATACCCGCCGATTGTTACGACTCCTAACCTAACCACTTTCAAGTATTTGGCATACCTGATCGTGCCATGTTTTTCTCGGTCTTCCTCTGCTTCTTTTTCCAATAACATTCGCCTCATATATTTGTTTTACCGTTCTTTCCTCACTCATTCGTTCTACATGTCCAAACCATTTCAACACACCTTTCTTAATTTTATCGATAATGCTTATCTCAGCTTTGGAGCAGCAGAGGGAGATTGAGGGTTAAAATAGCTTATGAAGGGTTAAATAATGGATATTTGATACTAGGTACTCACGGCGTCAGCGTAGTAGGTGTAATTGACTCTCGGACAGTTTGGGTCGGCATCGGGAATGTTGCAAAACTGCATCAGATAGTAACTGACCCCCTTGTAGAAGCCAATCTCCTTCAGGACTTCTTCCAGGTTGAAGTCGTGCTCCTTAGTCCATAAACTAGAATGACATAATATCCATTTTGAATTAAAATTTTATTAGGTTAATATAAATTTTATTAATATCTATTGTGACACGTGTTTCGATGCATTCTGGATCATTTTCATACACCGTATAAAAAATAATGCATCTAAACACATCGCTCACTCCTTTCAACAACGTCATATCTCAAAAAACTTAATTTTTCAGGAGACCGTTTTTAATGTTTAAGAATATAATGAAACGTATTAAAAATAAATATCAAGCCACTCATTGAACTTTTTACTGTGCAACAGATCTTTTTAGGTAAAACCTGAATGTTTTTTCTCCATTTGAAAAATATTTATCACATTTAAAAAAATAAATTAAAAAAATACAAAAACAACACTTTCTGTCCTGTAGCGGGTAAACATAAAGTTAAAAATATGCCGCACATTCTTCTGAGAGATCGCATTTCGACTGCATTCAGTCTACTTTCATCCTTCTTTTGCCAACTCCATGTTTCACTTCCATACATTAGAGTTGGAACCAGGACTCCGCTGTGAGCTGCCAGTTTAGCTTCCGCTAATAGGTTTACAATACAATATAGAGTTTACAATATATTGTAGTTCATACAATATAGGGTTTATTTTTACCAGATTTTACACATAACAAGATATAATACAATAAAAAAGGCATACAGTAAAATAATCACAAATATTAAGCCTGGACTCTAATTAAGTCTGTTTCCACCATATGTTTAGCTAATCTTACATACGACAAAAACATAGTTTTGGATATGAATTCTTAAATGGACATGAATTCTTACCCGTCAGAAACCTGTTCGATCCTGTCACCGTTTTCGGTCTCGCAAACAGCTATGGCCGGAAAATTGGTCTTCCAATCATTGTAAGTAGTTTCCACGACGAAAGATATCGGGTTGTTGATGAAGGCGTCCCAGGACGCCGTGATGAGCAGCGACGAGCAGTACCATGACAGAATGACGCAAATCACCCAGAAAACTCTAGAAATGTAATAATAAACCAAAGGATTTTTTTAAAATTAATGTTTAACTAAGTAAATTCCACCGTAATATACGGTGGTTGAAAATGATGCGGAATGCATCGAAACACGTGTCACAGTAGATTTAAATAAAAAGTGGTATTTATAAAACATTGATTAAAAATTGATAAATTTTACCACAAAGTGACTGCCGAATCAATTAATGAAATTAAAGTTATTTAATTTAATCAGGACTTCCGCCTCTATTAACATCTATTGGTAAGATGAAAGAAGCTTTCTATTGAGCAGAAAATCTTTCATTTGTATGTGAGGTCCGAATCCTGGATTATAATCACATACATGAGAAACGCTAGATGTCTCTAGTGAAATTCTAGTGATTCAAAATTGGATCATATATTTTATATATATATATATATACCCTGTAATGCTGTAAATCTATTGTGGACCTGATGGTTTTTTTTTAAATTTATGGACCGGAAAGGGTTTGACAACAATAGATGCCTTGTCATCTACCATATATATAATGATAAACATAATATGAAAACTCTCGATATCTCTTACCTCTCTGACCAGTGAACATTTTTATCCACGATAAATCTCAATCCATGAATGGATGAGTTTTCCATATACTCCTTTATGAACATAATTCTTAGAAAATGTATGCGACGAATAAATAAGTATGACTACCGATATGGTCACTCAATATTAGATGATTGAAATCAATCTGTGTACCCAGTCAAGAGCTGATATTGAGTCTTTTCATAAACAAATTACTGCCACGAATTCCTAAATACAGTGCCTTATAACAATGGTTACTGGTTAAATTCATATATTTATTATTAGACAGTGGTTCTCAATCTGTACATAACGTATTCACAATAATTTCAGTGTTTTTTTTTTTTTGACATCTCATCAAAGATGAAGAAGAATATGGAAGTCTGGGCATTTACGGGACTTACGACCGTCATAGGCTGGTTTAAGTGATCACTTTACACACGTGTAACATTCACCAATTCTACCCATTATTGACAACCACACTACTCAAATTCTTGGAAGTTCTATATATATGAACCAACTAACTTCAACTTCTAGTGATTCATGAACATGGTTTTTAATTTGGTTCATATATATAGAACTTCCAAGAATTTGAGTAGTGTGGTTGTCAATAATGGGTAGAATTGGTGAATGTTACACGTGTGTAAAGTGATCACTTAAGCCAGCCTATGACGGTCGTAAGCCCCGTAAATGCCCAGACTTCCATATTCTTCTTCATCTTTGATGAGATGTCAAAAAGTAATATGAAAATAACTCCTGTAATTGGAGATAATCCAGATTTTGTGAACAAGTATTTGGACACACTCAAAATGTTGTAAATAATTTCAGTGTGTCCAAATTTTTGTTCACGAGAAATTAATTTGTTTTATTTATTTCAAAACATATTACAAACATAAGTCATATACTCGTATAAATAATATTCATGATGAGTAATTTCCATTTCACATTTTGGGACATGGGATTAAGGTTAACAAGACTGAAACACAAATAAGAAAGTTACAAAAATATGAAAAATTGAACAAAACTATAATAGGTAAAAATATAAAATGATAAACGGGTAAAGTAAATCGGCATTTAAAAAAATCATAAGATAAGAGCATATTTAAAAGAAACAAATGAGAAAATATAAGTAATCACTAAAACAAATTTGTTTCCATAAAGTATTTTTTCAGTTTATTTATTTTGGATCCTTGTTGGGTTCTATTTTATATATCGCTCACTCCTTTCAAGAACATCATAAATCAAAAAACATGATTTTTCAGGAGAACGTTTTTAAAGTATAAAAATATAATACAATATATTAAAAATAAATATCAAGCCACTTATTGAACTTTTCACCGTGCAACAGATCTTTTCGGGTAAAACCTGAAGGTTTTTTCTACATTTGAAAAATATTTAGTATGTTTAAAAAAATAATTAAACAAAACATTTTCTTCAAAATGCAAAAAGAACACTTTCTGCCCTGTAGCGGGTAAATATTCAGTTAAAATATGCTTCTTTTGCTGGGATATAGTACATTTTCTGGGCATTCCGAAAACGTGCACAAGTCAAAATTGACATTTTTTTATTTATGACGTTCTTAAAAGGATTGAGCGATATGTCAGGCAGCTGGTTAATTTGGGTATAGGTAGGCTTACCATAAATGATGGAAAATGAAACTTTTTTACTGCTTAAAACGTAATATATTTTTTAATATATATTTGAATTCATTGTTGCTTTTACAATAATACACAAAACACTTAAACACGCTAATTTGCATATAAGTTTAAAATTTCTAATAACACATAGGCTTATTTTTAAAAAAATGTTGAGAAGCTTTAGGGCTCATGAATGTGAAATTTTCCTACAATTTTCCTATTGTATACATCTCATTGTCTCCATATATTTGAAAAATATATGAAAATACTTGTATATATGACAATACAATGATATGATACACATCAGTTTCATTGTAATCCAAATTATTAAATCCTTCGTGAAAAGATAGCCTTTGTTATAACATCAGATAACACATATTATATTCTTCTTTTCTTCTGCCTCTTGTTTTGGAACTTCTACATATATTATAAATCTCATGACGCTTTAAGTGTTTGTTAACTGAGGCCATCTATGTTGATTTGAGAAAGCTTTTATTTAGCAGAGACCCTTTTATTTAAAAGTGTAAAAAGTGATCACTTAACCCGCCCATTGTAGGTCCCAACCCTGTAAAAATCCAGACTTTCAAATTCTTCTCAACATAGTGAATTTTCAAAACGCATATATGTGCAGAAACTCAGATTTGTGAACAAGTATTCGAACGCACTCAAAATGCAGTTAAGTTAAATTTTAATATTATTCATTATGCATAGGACACTGGATTATTAAGGAATAAGCTTAATAATTACTTATTACTTATTGACAATTCCTCAACCGATAGCGCAACAATAAGCCATACTTCACAAACGTGTCGAAAAACTTACCGGTATAAGGAAGGATCTAAGACCATTTCATATATACAGGTTTTAATAATTAATGCAATATAGATGTTCAATAATGAACAGAATGGTGAACGTTACACAAGTGTATAAAGTGATCGCGCAAGCCAGCCAAAGGCAAGGCCGTAAGCCCTAGGATGCTCAGACTTCCATATTTTTTCATAAAAAGGGAAGAATGATACATATTTCATATCAAGTGTACACATATCGCTCACTCCTTTCAAGAACATCATAAATCAAAAATCGACAATTTTCAGTTATGCATGTTTTCGGAATGACCAGAAAATGTACTATATCCCAGCAAAAGAGGCATATTTTTATTTTAATATTTACCCGCTACAGGGCAGAAAGTGTTGTTTTTGCATTTTGAAGAAAAGGTATTGTTTAAATATTTTTTAAATGGAGAAAAAACCTTCAGGTTTTACCTAAAAAGATCTGTTGCACAGTAAAAAGTTCAATGAGTGGCTTGATATTTATTTTTAATACATTTTATTATATTTTTAAACTTTAAAAACGTTCTCCTGAAGAATCAAGTTTTTTTGATTTATGAAGTTCTTGAAACGAGTGAGTTATAAGTTTTTAACTTCTACATTCTTCTTAGTTCTTGCCAGTAGAGTTGTCTAGCTGGTGGCAATTTGGCCTTACTCCCTTTTGCTGGCCCTCCGAGTATGAAATAGATAATTTCTGCTATACTCAAAACACTTACGCCCAAAACTAAACCACATAGACCGCCAAGAGAACCTGGAACAGAACAGATATTTTTTTGGTTGATTCAAGAAAAGTGGAAATAGCTATGCAATTATCTATTTATATAGTTTATATTCATATACATAAAATGCATTTCCACTTAGAAATGCAGTACAAAACTTAAATTGAACAATTTACTTACTCATCCAATCATACCAGGAAAACAGTACATCATGGTTAAGAAATGTGTAGTTATCCTTATCGAAGAAGACGTGCAATACACTGTGATTCTTGAAGAACACTCCTTGCCTGAAAAAGTTTACACGATTTTATTACAGAGACCTGTTCTGATTGGAAGACAATTTGAAGTTTCATTTTCCAAAGTGCGAAATGAAAAAAATTGTCAAATAATAATATTGAACGATGGACTGTAATCAGTTGTAGCAAACAAAAGCCTAATATCGGGAGCTAAACTAGCAGTGCAAAACTGAGCCTAGTACCAACTCTAAGATAGAAAGTGAAGCACTGGGTTAGTAATACAAATATGAATGTCGACTAAATGCAACCGAAATGCGATCACTCAGACAAATGTTAGGCGAAACGATGTGACAAATAACAGATTTGAATGGTAAAAAGGGAAATAATGTTAGGCTGAAATAACCATAAATAATAACATTGACAAAAGTGTTTTGAAATGGTTTGCGCACGTGGAACAAATGAGTAAGAAAACCAATTTCAGGAGAATTTAAATGGAAATATAAGCAAAGGAAGATGGAAAAAGATTGGTATGCTCAAGTACTTCAAATACTGTTCAGATGGTTTTTGCAATGTAGAACAGTGTATGAAGAGAATTTTTCATAAAAAAAATCACGAAATATTTCAGGTAAAAAATAATGACGATTTTTTTTTGGAAATAGAAGTGGTGACTGAGGTGAAACTTGGTATAATCAAGTACTCCATATAATAGAAAGTGAAAATATGTATATGAGGAGATGCATATTGTGAAATATGCTTACTTGAAAATGAAAAATGTTTATTTTCTTTGCCTACCCCTGCCGGGAGCAGAGTAATAGTTCATTCGTTTTTTTTTTAATTTCATATTGACTCGAAACAAATCGGTTATTACAAAAAATAACCATTAATTTTTGCTTAGTAAATCTGATTGACCCCCCTGGGAATTGAACCCGGGACCTCCAGAACGGTAGCCGAGTGTGCTGACCATTACACTACGGCGGGAAATATAAATGATTTTATCACTCTAATATTTATTCCATATTACCCTGGACTGGTACCTGAAGCGGAGGGCTGATCACCTTTCCTTCATGTGTTAGCGATCAAGATAACACTGCGTTTATATGATGCAGTGCCCTATGCATCATTGGGGTGCGTATAAGGGTTTGAAATTAATGAATGAATGAAATCTGATTGAGTTCGTCATACGATCTCTTCTATTTTGTACCCAAAAGACAAACACATCATGCAGTAATTCTCTAAGACTGTTGACTGTTAATGCAAGTCCGCAGTATAGCTTACTTCAGGACAGCCTTCTCAGAGTCATTTTCTCGGTTGACAGAATCTGGCTGCAGCGATACGGAAAACCTCTGAGCTTTGTAGCTGATGTCGGAGCAGGAAGGTATGCAGTAAGCGCAAGGAGGACCTTTCTCCACTACGATGGCCGTCTCGCTGCTCTCCAAGGCTTGGTCTTCCCCCGACCAAGCGTTCTCCCAGGTCCCTGTAAGAGAATGTCGTCTTATATACCTAAATATTGTATACTGGCAGCAGCAGGCACCTCAGTGGTGGGACCGCTACGTGCAGCGCAGTCAAGGGACATAAAGAAGAGTCATTGCTTCCACAAGGGTCACAACCCTCAAAAATGAAGAATAAAAAGAAAAAAATAGAACGGAAGGTCATTATTAAATAAGATGGACTGCCAAATAAATGATTTATACAAATGTGCAGTAGAAAAAGTTGTCATTGCCAACCAACGGTTCCAGATTCAACTATATATTATATTATTTAAATTTTCACCAAAATCCATTTCTTTGATAAAATGTGATTGCAACGAAACACGTTTACAGTAGATTTTTTAGAGATGGTGGTATTTCTTATTTTTCTTTAGCCTTCTGTCCTCCACTGCTGGATGTAGGCTTCTTCTATTTCTTTCGTTTGGTTGCTCGTCACAAAGATGTCGTTGGACCATCTTTATGAGGTCTTCCGATGCCTCCATTATTCTTCCAAGGTCTCCGTCTATCTAGTGAGGTCTTGTCTTACAACCTGCAAAAAATATCCTGCCTATTGCCACTTCAGTCTTGTTAAGCGATTCATGATATCGGATATTCTGGTTTTGCTCATAATAATGGTATTTACCAAGAAGAAGGGACTTTCGCGAGAAGTAGTAACATACATGATAAAAATATTGAAAGACATTGGTACCATAAACCAAGCTAGGAAACAACATGCCGAACCCTCTTCTAGTGGAACGGAAGGTCACAGGTTGACGACAGTCAACAGACTGGCTTTTTCTGATAAGTTCAACATGGTTTCCTCCCAGCAATGAGCATATACTGAGAAGTTCCTGATTGGCCCACACTACATTATCTTTCCTATTCTCAACACAGATTAAAACAATAAAATAAATCTAGCTGGAAGAAAGAAAAATCCACTTAATGATTTACAAATCTGAATTACTTTTCCATTTCCTCAAGCAGCCATTGTCGGTGAGATCGCAGAAACTGGCGAGAGACGCCGACGGAAGAAAGAACGGAATGCAGCCGCACGAGGTCCTCGCGCTCTTGATGCGGCAACTGACGACGCAGTCGCTGTACGAGTCGTACAGCGCGGTCAGGTCCGACTCCACCAGGCACTCGCGGTCCTCCTTGGGCAGCTGGGCCACCGCCTCGGAGGCGGAGACCACCGTCGCGTCCAGCGAAATGTACTGCTCCGTGCTGGGCGGGACGGCCTGCTCCAGGCACCCGCCGCTGGGCACGTCCGGGAAGTCGGAAGGATGAAAGATCATCACCTGGAAAAACAAGACCTCTGTATTGTATACTTGAAGGGTAAGACGATCATCACTTGGCAATACAAGGCCTCTATATGGTACATGAAGGGTAGAAGACCATCACTTGGCAATACATAACCTCTATAGGGTGTCCCTAAGTTAATAGCATCCCGAGGCAATTTCTCTAACGAGTGTTACGGAATACTGACGCCAGATTCCAAGAGTGTGTTTGACATGACGATCTACATTTAGACGAAATAATTTTTAAGAAAACAAATTCGCACTTCTCTTCTTTGTATAGTTATTGAAATAAACGTTTATCCTTTGCAGTTTAACTAACTAACCTTAACCCCGCTTCTCTGCAGGGGTTAGAATAGGCACTCTGTCCTTGCAAACATTCTTCGCCTCGTCCACGTTCATGCATCTCCTCATACACTTCGACTTCTAACCTGACCACTTTGCAGTTTATTACATATTTTTATATTCTTTATTGTTTTCTTAATTTTCAATTTTTTTTTTTAAAGGTTAAGTTTTTTTTTCAATTTTAACTGCTTCTGTTTTGATTTTTGAACTGGATAACTTTTAAATTATGTAAACTCTAAATAAAAATAAAATAACCTGATGTTTATTGTTAAATTTTTAATGATATTTCTCAATGATCATAATTAAAAATTTGATATCCGCCAAAAATGTAGAGTAAAAAACTGCTATGCATGAGAGGTCATTATATATATTTCAATATTCCTCATTTTCCAAAGATAAAATTTCACAAAATAAATTATCTGAAAATCATTGTTATTATCAATATTATATATTCTGATACCTTCGCTCCTAAGTTGGGCATTCTGGTGTATAGATAGTCTTCAAGTTGGGGATTGATGACAATGGATATGCCACGATTTTTTCCATGGTCGGCCATCAGGGTTTCTTTTTGCTTTGTTTCGTTGCGGCTCCTGCAAAACTAGTTTCATGTAAACACGACTAGTTTCGAAAACTAAAGATGTTCTCAAAAAAAAACAGATTGTATTTTCGTGTGTTGATAAATATCTGTCATTTTTAGATTTATCGACATGTCATGAAGTCTGGGCATTTACAGGGCTTACGACCCATCTTTGGTTTAGTTAAGTGATCACTTTAACACACGTGTAGCATTCACTAATTCTACCCATGATTGACAACCACACTACTAACATTTTTGGAACTCTTACATATATCATTAATCTCATGCCATGTGAGTTCACTGCAGCCATCTATGATGGAATGAGGAAAGCCTTTATTTAGCAGAGAACCTTTTATTTGGATATATGCGAGATCCTAGATATATTGATCAATCTCGTGACACAGTACGTGTGAGTTCACAACAGCCATCTTTGTTGGAAAGAGGAACACTCCTGATAAACAGAGACTCTTTTTTTTGTATGCGAGGTCATAATCTTGGATTAAATTTACATATTTGAGAACAGCCTGAAAACATGATTTAATTTTTTTTAAATAACTTCTTAGTGGAGATAATCCAGATTTGTGAACAAGTATTTGGGCACACTCAAAATGTTGTAATATTTAAGGGTTAATTAGCGGCCAATATTCAGATTTTGCAAACAATGTCAACTTGATATAAAATACAGACTTAGGAAACATTTCAACAAGATAATAAATAATTTAATCCAGTATTGCGGTTTACATTTGAGTTGCATAATAATTAGCATTACTTGGCGAAATACCAGTTTCGAGTTAAAATATAATCTTAATACAAAGGATTAAATTTATTGAACAAATGAATAAAATGTATTCTTAATATTTAAAGCATTTTTTTTTTATTTCGAGAAATAAAAATACTTTGTGTTCTGATCCACTCACATTTTTATTTAACCAACTAGTTTCGGCAACAACCTGTTACCCTCTTCAGGGTTACATTTATTACTAAATATATATATAAAAAGAAACAGTGTACAAGTTGTTGGGTTTCGAAAGGGTAGGGGTGGGGGTAATGGTGTTTTAAGGAGGGGTAAGAGCGAGGAAGGAGGGGTAATAACATTTTTCGGAATTCGCGGACCACATTTTATCTAATAATACTTCGTTCAATTTTGAGGATGGGATAAAAATTTTGCATTGTAATAACAGAACTAGCCAAATTAATAATTTAGAGGTGTTAGAAAAAAGCGGTTAAACAAAAATTAAATATAATTAATAACCAAATAAACATTAGCCAAAGTCCCATTTTTAATATTTTTCCCATAAAATCAAACCCAACCTAAACAGAGTTATCCCCTTCCTTTCTCTTACCCCTCCTTAAAACACCATTACCCCCACCCCTACCCTTTTGGAACCCAACAACTTGTACACTGTTTCTTTTTATATACATATATTTAGAAATAAATGTAACCCTGAAGAGGGCAACAGGTTGTTGCCGAAACTAGTTGGTTAAATAAAAATGTGAGTGGATCAGAACACAAAGTATTTTTATTTCTCGAAATAATATATTAATATGATCCACAAAGTTAATGCTTTCAATTTTCAAATCATTTATTTTTTATTTAAGTTTTACTTAATAAATACCACTGTTTCTTAAAATCTACTGTGTAACGTGTATCGATGCATTAGTGGTATTTACTAAGTAAAACTTCAATTAAAAAAATATATAGATTTTACCACAAAGTGACTGCCTAATCAATTAATGAAATTAAAGCATTTACTTTGTGGTCAGTCATTTTTTCTTTTAGTCGTACAGGAGAAAGTGACCAACTAACAAAACGTTAAATGTTAAGGAGGGCCATTGAACGTTCTCAGTGTGCAAAGTGATCATTTAACCAACCTATGACAGGTCAAGCCATAAGCCCTGTAAATTCCCAGACTTCCCTGTTCTTCTTCATCTTTGTTGAAGTGTCAAATAATCTGTAAAAATTACTACGAAATAAGTGAAGTAAAAAAAGTAAAACCCAAATTTGTGAAAAAATCGTCTATGTTGAGATGTTAAGATATCTTACGTAAAGTGATTATCGCTGTCACGATTGTAGTTGAACAAGCAGCAGAACCCGTCTGAGGTCTTGTGGAACGAGAATAACTGGGAACAGTTTGTCAATACGTTTCGCCACAGGCATCGAACCAGGAGCTCTTCGCAGTCTGGATTCAGCTAGAACATTGATGAGAACTCATTAACAATTATCGTATCGGCGCCCTTAAATTTAATATTTTCAACATTCCAAGTCCCTAAAGAAGAAAAAGTTAAAAAAACAGCACTTCTTTAAATATTTAGTGTTAAATATTTGAATCTTTGAAATATTTATATATGAAAATTTCATCTGTGAGATCACAAAATGATTTTATAAAAGCAAAATACAAACAATTTCAATTGAAAATTAAATATTTGGAAACAAAATATTCAATAACCTTCCTACAGATATAAAAAAATAAGACATTAAAATTCATAAAAATAAATTAAACTTTTATACGTGTTAATTGAAAAATACAAACACGAGGAAAAAAATCATTATAAACAATAAAAAAATGATGAAGTCCCTCTCCAAGCACAAGACTGTAGTTTTTTTGTAGAAAGGAAAAGCGTAACTAGTTTTATTTTATGTTTAAAGAAGTAACGTCTAGCAAATTTATTAATTTGGGAAAAATTTAACTTTATTAAATATATAATATAAAATATAATTAACAATAAAAAATACCAGCTGGCTATTTTGTAAAAGTTTGTAAAAGTAACATTAAAAAAATATATATTATAAAACTCATAAAACACCTAGGTTGGTTAGTTGAACTTAAAATTCAACAATAAATTTATATATTATTTTCTGACATCTCATCAAAGATCAAGAAGAAATGGAAGTCTTATTTACGTGGGTAACGACCCTCATAGGCTAGTTTAAGTGATCACTTTACACACGTGTAACATTCACCAATTCTACCCATTATTGACAACCACACTACTCAAATTATTGGAAGTTCTATAAGTATATATGAACCAATTTTGAAACATTATACTTGAATCACTAGAACTTTAATAGAGACATCTATTGGTGAGATGAAAAGAAGCTTTTTATTAAGCAAAAACTCTTTTATTATCTTTGATGAGATGTCAAAAAATAATATAAAAATAACTTCTGTAATTGGAGATAATCCAGATTTTGTGATCAAGTATTTGGACACACTCAAAATGTTGTAAATAAATTTATATGGTCAAATTAATCTTACGTCCTTCATAACGGTTTCTAGATTGTATGGGTAGAGCATATTATGAATGATTTCCAGTTCATCTCCGTTGGGTTCTTCGAAATCGTAAGACAGCCCCAAGAAACCCAACAGGTATACGAGTCCTGTCTCATTGTAGTCAGAAGGAGACCGGCCGCTTGAAATACTAAAAGAAAAACAGCAAAAGTGTAATCCAACACTATAAAAAAAGCAATTTTAATGTCCGTCAACTAAAATCAGATGCCTTATACATAAATAGGTTTAAGCATGCGCGCCTTTGAAAATTCAATCATGTCCTTAAAAATAAGGATATTTCTATGAACTTATACAGAAAAGTGATTGAAACTTTTCAAAAGTACATTAATAAATAAATCATATTAACAGCTCTTTAGCTAACCTTCTTCTTGCTAAGTTTGTTGACTGTACATTAATAAATTTATCATACTAACAGCACTTGAGCTAACTTTCTTCTTTCTAAGTTGGTTGACTGTACATTAATAAATTTAGCATACTTACAGATTTTAAGCGAGGTTGGTAACTTTCTTCTTGCTAAGTTTGTTGACTGTGCATTAATACATTTATCATACTAACAGCTCTTGAGTTAACTGTCTTCTTTCAAAGTTTGTTGACCCTACATTGATAAATTTAGCATACTAACAGCTCTTGAGCTAACCTTCTTCTTGCTAAGTTTGATGACTGTACATTAATAAATTTATCATACTAACAACTCTTGAGCTAATTTCTTCTTGCTAAGTTTGTTGACTGTACATAAATAAATTGATCATACTAACAGCTCTCAAGCTAACCTTATTCTTATCAAGTGTGTTGACTGTACATTAATAAATTTATCATACTAACAGCTCTCGAGCTAACCTTATTCTTATCAAGTGTGTTGACTGTACATTAATACATTTATCATACTAACAGCACTTGAGTTATTTTTCTTCTTTCTACGTTTATTGACTGTACCTACGTTAATACATTTATCATACTAACAGCTCTTGAGCTAACCTTCTTCTTGCTAAGTTTGTTGACTGTACATTAATAAATTTATCATACTAACAGCACTTAAGCTAACCTTCTTCTTGCTAAGTTTGTTGACTGTACATTAATAAATTTATCATACTAACAGCACTTGAGCTAACCTTCTTCTTGCTAAGTTTGTTGACTGTACATTAAAAAATTTATCATACTAACAGCACTTGAGCTAACCTTCTTCTTGCTAAGTTTTTTGACGATACATTAATAAATTTATCATACTAACAGCACTTGAGCTAACCTTCTTCTTTCTAAGTTTGTTGACTGTACATTAATATATTTATCATACTAACAGCTCTTGAACTCGCTTGATAACTTTATTCTTGCTAGGTTTGTTGACTGTACATTAATAAATTTATCATTCTAACAGCTCTTGAGCTAACCTTCTTCTTGCTAAGTTTGTTGACTGTACATTAATAAATTAAGCATACTTACAGTTCTTGAGCTAGCTTGGTAACCTTCTTCTTGCTAAGTTTGTTGACCGTGCATATAGCTAGGGCGGGGAATGGTATATCAGTGACCGCAATACCGTCAGGGTCACGTGACGTCACAGAGGGGGTAGCCATCCCCTTTGAAATCGCTACCCATACGACGTAGACGGTAGTCACCATTGCAAACAAGTGAACACACCACCACACCAATCTGGAGGATGAAACACAGTCGAAGAGAATTATGACTCCTAAAAACAAACTTACAAACCATCACACCGCCTCTCCGTAGGGGTAGGCAGAAAGAAAATAGAGCGCCACATCAATCTACATATATTTGCAAACAATCTTCACATCTTCCACATTCATGCATCTCGTCAAATATACTCTTCGATTATTCCGACTTCTGACCTGACCACTTTCAAGTATTATAAATACTTGATCATGCCAACTCGGTCTTCCTCTGCTCCTGTTTTTAACTACATTCGCTTGATAAATTTGTTTTACTGTTCTTATATATTACTCATTCGATAAAGCAAAAACTGTTTTCGATTTAAAATTTTCATAAAATTCTGTCCTAAACTCATACCATTATTTATATGTGATTATTATTCGCTATTAAATGTATTCAATGAAAATTCATTTTCTCAGAAAGATGATGTAAAATCATGGTTTTCAACCGCTGCCTTGGTGGGTATATATAGAATTTTATCTCACACCAGTCTGATGATATCAGTAGCGACAAAACCCAGTCATTAGTCAAATATAACAAAAATTAAGAAAATAACTTTATCCAAACTGTTCCAGGCGTCTAGGCAAATTGTAACGCAAAGAACTAAGCAGTTTATCCAGGCATTTGCCTGCAATTTTTCAATTTTGCAACACGAAGAATTACCGAGTTTAACCAGCAAATTGTAAAACAAAAACTAATTAGTTTACCTAAACAAATTGTAATGCAAATAACTACTTAGTTTAAGCACACAAATTGTAATATAACTAATTAGTTTACTCAGACAAATTGTAATACAAAGAAGTATTTAGTAACACGATATACTATTGTACTTAGTTTAACAAGACAAATTGTCATATTCTAAATTTAAACAAGCAAATTTTTATACGAAAACCTACTTAGTTTAAGCAGGCAAATTATAATACAAACACCATATTTATTTTAACCTGTAAGTACGTACTTTTCCTCCCATTGTAATGTTTCATCAGCGAGATAACTATAGCAGTTTATGGACGAACTCTCCAAATAACCGTGAACTCTTTCTTTACTCTTCTTCTTAATCGCATCCCTGATCAGCTGCCAACGGTAGGATATTTCCTTCTTTGTCGGAAACTCTCCCTTTTCCCGTTTTAAGTTTTTCGACTTCTTCCATTCCCTTTCTATTTTATTCACCTGGTAATTTCTCATGTTTTGCTTCAAGACTTTTCGGTAAACCAAATTCGTATACCTATGTTCTGGTTATTCCAAAAATCACTGTCTCCTAATTTATGCCTCAAAACCTTTTTGATTTAAATGATCACATCCAGTTTTCTGATTTTAACTAGATTATAATTGAATTGCGTGGAAATAACGCTAGGAAGGATGATCAAGGGTTCTTGATAATGGAAATACATAGGCTCAAAGAAAGAAAATGTATACAAAACGCGAACCAAGAAACATTGTTTAAATACAATTTTATACAATTACATATGTACAAATACAATTATTAGAATATATAATAAAATATGTACGCTGAACATTGTGTTTACACGATAGGTACTTTTTACAAAATACCGTGCAAAAAAAGTATACTAAAATAAATCATTCAAATTTTGTGGACAGGCAATACTTGGAAGCGGTCATTTCAGGAGTCGAAATAATCAGCAGGTATGACAAGATGCATGAATGTGGAAGAGGCGAAGTATTTTTGAAGAGTGTTGTGGGTTGAGGTGGTGGAAAAATGTCAGTAAAAGATTGCTAGTTCTTAGACTTTGGTTTATTCTATATTTAAGTTACTAGGAAGTGAGTGACGCTTTTAAGGAGAGACGTTTCTAGAATGATACTTGCCAGACTACGTAGGTACGTTGTTTCCACCACTATGTCAGCAACATGCCCACATTACTTACACAAAGAAAGAGTGGTGTGGTATTCTATCCTCTCTGTATACCTCTGCGGGAAGCGGTGTGATAGTTAGTTAGTTGGTTGATAGGTTTTCTGGTAAAAAAATAAATTCAGAATGTGAAAAGAAATTGCCTTTTGAATCGTAATTTTATTTTAAAACACGCATTGTAAAATGAATGATTTTTTCTTTTTCTTTTTTGGACCGTGTTATCTCGAAAACGTGTTTAGAAAAAACGCGTAAAAAGAAAGTTCAGTGTAAAAGTATTAGTAAAAGATAAAATCAGCCAACAACGGTTTCCTTTTGAGCTTCCGGAAAATTATTGTCTCTTCCGGTCGAACTTTTCAACAGATTATAACTTATTAATGACAATTTAATTTATGCCTAGGTGCCGTCACCAAACGGAAGTTAACCCTTTAACAACGCAGTGCAGATAACTTTACTTAGATACATAATAACGATTTTTTACTAGTTTGGATGTTGTGATTCTTACTGATAGTAGAAAAGACCTGCAGGTGATAAAGGTGTATAGTGTGTGAAAGGAAATCTAATGTCATTGTTTTCGAAAGTTATTTAAAAAAGAAAATAATTTAAAGTAATTTAACTACTAATATAAGAGTTTCTGCTTAATAAAAAGTTTCTTTTCATCTCACTAATAGATGCCTCTAGTGATTCAAGGGCAATGTTTCAAAATTGGTTCATATATTATATATAGAACTTCCAAGAATTTGAGTAGTGCGGTTGTCAGTAATGGGTAGAATTGGTGAATGTTACACGTGTGTAAATTGATCACTTAAACCAGCCTATGGCGGTCAATATAAATGCCCAGACTTGCATATTCTTATTCATCTTTGATGAGATGTCAAAAAATAATATCTCATCCTTGCTTTCTTTACTTATTTCACCGTTCGAATTTCTATATATTTAGAATGATTGAATTTCAACTGCATTCAGTCTACTTTCGTCCTTCTTTTGCAAACTCCATGTTTCACTTACATTAATTAGACCTTGTGCCAGAAATAACAAAATAAATCATAAAAAAATAACAGAAATGAATTGAAAAGAAACATAAATTTAAAAGCAAGGTGTTACACAATACCACCCCGTATTTTCTTAAATAAAAAACATAATCGAAACTGTATTTAAATTGTCAAAAAATAATAAAAATAAAATAATCACAATATTTAGTTTTCTAAAGAGTCAAGGTCCATCTGAGAGTAGTGTGTGCACGAATGTCATTAATTTTGGGGTCAATTTCCCAACCCAAACAGTCCACGGAGCACGTAACCGGGTCAAGAGTGGTCAGTCGGTACGTGACAGTAGTGGCCAGTACGCGAATACTTCTCCAAGGAACAAATGTACCAGCGATTGTCAAAAAGCGACGAGTAAATAAGATCCACACCAGTGAACTCACACAGCACTTTCTACCCTCTGGTTGCAAACAGCAATTTTAATTTGCTAAATGTTTTTATTTGGGTTACCAACAGCAACATATCGTAGTCGTACAGGAGAAAGTGACTAACTACCAAAACGTAAAATGTTTAGGAAGGCCATTTAAGTCACTTTTGCTTGGCAACAAAATAAACATCAATGCATTTAGTCATTTTTAACAAGTCAATATATTATGCTTCCAAGTTTAAAATCCTTTTGGGATTTTTTCAGGGCAATATTAAGCTAGTAAGATATCAAATAGTCAATGATCATGTTTTTGTAAAACAATGCACTTGGTCAATTTCTCCTGTATGACAACGATATGTAAAACAAAACATTATGAGAATATACATTAAACAAGCCTATAATATTATTTTTTGACATCTCACCAAATATGAAGAAGAATATGGAAGTCTGGGCATTTAACTGAGTATATGGCCATGGGATCCCAATCAGACGTGATTTACACTGACTATTCCAAGGCATTCGATCGAGTCAATCACTCGATACTTGTAAATAAATTAGCATCAATTGGAATTCATAGTGATCTCCTTGAGTGGCTCATGTCCTATGTCCATAAGAGAAGTCAGGCAGTAGTTGTTGGCGGACATTCCTCTAATTTCTCCCTACTTCCATCGGGTGTTCCTCAAGGCAGTCACCTGGGGCCTCTTTTATTCAATATTTACGTTTATGACATTGGGAAATGTTTTCTCAATTCTAAATTTATTATGTACGCTGATGATATGAAGGTGTATTCGAACATAAGAAGTCCTCATGATTGTCTAAAAATGCAAGAAGACCTCTCGAGACTGTCTGAGTACTGTAAAATCAACATGTTATCTCTAAATTCTGATAAATGCATGAAAATATCATTTAATAGAAAGGTCAACACTATTGATTACATATATAATCTCAATAACAGTAACATCAAGTCTGTACAAACGGTTCGTGATCTAGGCATCCTTCTTGATAGTAAACTTAATTATACTACACACATAGAAAGCATCATTGATAAATCATATAAAACACTTGGATTCTTACTTCGAACCTGTAAGCCTTTTGTAAATATTAACTCTTTGAAACTACTTTATTTTTCCTACGTGCGTAGTATTCTTGAATTTTCATCTCCTATTTGGTCACCCTATTATCAAGTACACTCGGATAAAATTGAAAGAATCCAAAAACTTTTCGTAAAAAAATTAAATCGTAGATCTCACCTAAATTTTCAGGATTACCGTGAAGCATGCGCTTTTTATAACTTGCAAACTCTTTCTGATAGACGAACCGTGGCTGACTTGATGTTGCTCACCAAGATCCTTTCCAACAAAATTGATTCCCCTGACCTAGTAGCCCGTATTAATTTTAGAGTACCCCAAAGACGAACGCGTTCTACTCACCTTCTTCATGTACCAAAGTGCAATACAGTTTTTTCACAAAATACCACCCTTAATAGAATCATAGACTCATACAACAAGACATTTAATGACATCGATATTTTCGGGAAAAGTGTTGCTATAATAAAAAAAGAGGTTAGTAGAAAGTTCTCATGCTCTGTTTACTCTCCACCAATAACCTAGTTATGTTATGGGTGGGGGGTGAACGGTGCATGACTATTTTTTATTTATTTATTTATTTTTTTTTTTCTGTATATATAACTGAATGTGTATAAGTATGTATTTGTATATATATGTGTGTATGTATGCGTATGCATATATATGTATGTATATTTATAAATATATTTTTTAACTTCTTAACTAGAAAAAAAAAAATCCTGTAACCACCCTTTATTAATTCCTCTCCTTTCCTTCTCCTTTCCTGCTTAATCTATTTTTTTTTTGTTTTTCGTTATCTCTGAATGTTTTTTAATAGTTTTATAACATAATTGTGGAATTGTTTAATTTGCTTTTTTTTTAACGTAACTATTTTTTGTCAATGTAATGTAATGTTTATTAATGTTAATGTAACTATTGTTTTATATCATTTTTTTATATGTAAGCTGTACAATTCCCGAATAAATAAAATAAAATAAATAAAATAAAATTTACAGGGCTGACGACCATCATAGGCTGATTTAAGTGATAACTTTACATAAGTGTACATTCATCAATTCCACCTATTATTGACAACCACACTACTCAAATTCTTGGAAGTTCTATATATATGAACCAATTTTGAAACATTGTTCTTGAATCACTAGAACTTCACCAGAAAATAACTCCTGTAATTGGAGATAACCCAGATTTTGTGAACAAGTATTTGGACACACTCTAAATTTTGTAAGCCTATTATAGGTAACCACAGAAACATAAAGATAAGTACAAAATATTTAGTGTAGATCTAGCAAATGAACACGTGTTTATGAGAGAAAATGTGCATGTGTAAAGCGTGTAAGAGGGTGTATATGTGTGTGATGTTGATTTGAGTAGAGACATACATACAATGCAGATAAGCATAGTTTTTAAAGATCCTGAGAGGACAATATGCTCATCATTCGACTTTTCAGCACAGATTTTCCGTTATATAAGGTACCTATCGAATGTTTTGACCAATATCACCAGTCTTTTTTTGTTTGGTTGGAAGATATTGCTATTTAGCAATAAGCCCACCAATGTACATATTTATTTTCTGTACATAAAGTTTAAATGAATTGTAAATTTTATAATATATCGCTCAATCCTTTCAACAACGTCATATATCAAAAAACTTGATTTTCAGGAGATCGTATTTAAAGTTTAAAAATGTAATGAAATGTATTAAAAATAAATATCAAGCCACTTATTGAACTTTTTTTCTGCGCAACAGACCTTTTTAGGTAAAACCTGAAGGTTTTTTCTCCATTTGAAAAATATTTAGTATATTTGAAAAAATAATTAAACAATACCTTTTCTGCAAAATCCAAAAACAACACTTTCTGCCCTGTATCGGGTAAATATTAAGCTAAAAATATGCCGCTTTTGCTGGAATACAGAACATTTTCTGGGCATTTCGAAAACATGCATAACGGAAAATTGAGGATTTTTGTTATACGACGTTGTTGAAAAGAGTGAGCGATATGTAGGAGTTTCAAAAATTTGAGTAGTGTGGTTGTCAATCATGGGCGCATAGTCCAGTATCTACATAGTATCCCGCTTCACAGATTGAGAAATACTGGCTATAGATTACAAGTTGATTTTACAGCGTCGAAGTTAGGTGTAATCAGAAAGCCGAGCCTTAAATAATATTGTATTGCGTATTCCTTGCATTGGATTTATGTAACGAGACAAGACTAGAGTAATTTATACATTGTATTCGCAGTAAGAATGTATTATTACGTTTTAATTACGAGATCGAAGTAGTAAACAATACTAATTTATTATCATTTATAAAACTAGACACTGAGTTACACCCTTCTTCTCTCGTAGACTTTTGCCAGATATGCTCCTAAGAGCCTCCATTTCTGATACTAACAGACTACAACCCACGGAAGATATATCAATATTATAGGTGTTTCAACAGGCGTCCTGGTTTCAATCCTAATGTGTGTAAAAGAAGCATGGAGTTGGAAAAAAAAGGAAGAAAGTAGACTGAATGCAGTTGAAATCAGTTATATCAAGTGAATGATAGATGTTCGAATGATGATGTCAGGAATGAATGCAAGACTGAGCTGAATTTCTTTCTAGCCATTTTTTAAAAGTAAATTTCATTCAGGAAATTGAAAATTCGCCAATTTTAAAGTAAATAATCAATATTTTCCAGTTCAACTCAAGCAAAAACCATATTTTTTACGAATGCCAAATAAATAGCTTTTTTTATATCAATTCCTAAATGTCGTTATAGCTTTTGAACTCCAAATAGTCGGTAGTTTAAATTCCAAATGTAAGATGGTCCACCCTTGTAGTTTCGCGAAGAAGTATTTATATTTATTGTACCTATTTTTGATATTTATTATTACATTAATTGGTTAATAGTTGCTTCCATCGATGCTATTATCCCCCCGAACTCTGCGCTCCAGACATTTACATTACTGTACTAACAAACACATAAGTGAATCGTGTAAAGTAAAACAGGTTGAATGTCGAGTTTTGTTAATAGAGAGGCGGACGAATACTGGAATATTACCGTAGGTATTTTCCAACATTATGACTCTTGAGGGATCGCGAAAGTGGAGAAAGGTCTACTGTATTCTGTACAAATCTAAAACATCACAGGCATTATGGCTACCAGGTCTGGATCAAGAATAACGATAGAAAAAAATAAATATCGACGGCCCCTACGTAAAGTACTATATCTGCAAATCTGTTACTTTACAGGAGAGAGCTTAGAAGATTTTACCATCATATTTTTTAAAATTAATTAACGGTTTTATCTGAAATTCTAAACTAGTATTGTACATTCAAAAACACGAAAAAATAATCTACTAAATCGTTTTAAAACTTTATGCTTTGTCAAAATTAAGTAGTTAGCGTTTTAGGAGTTCAGTTCATTTCGAAAATTCGATATAGCGTCTTATATGCCTGAAAACTAGACGCAATTTATTAAATATATTTTTTAGTTTGTTTATATTTGTAGATAACGGTCAGTTGATAACATACACCAAATATCTCAAAATGGACAAAAATGTAGTTAGAGCACTTTACGTAGGGCACGTCGATATATTCTATAACTTACATATTTGAACCATATCCGCTCCCTATGTGGAGCACGTGGAGCCCACAATCTGTCTCTAGGCTTTTCTGTTGGCTGCCAGCTCCCTTGCATCCTTCCAAGTCAGTTCTGCGTCCTGAAGTTCGGACAAGAACTGCCGTCGAATTGTCAGCAGTGGTCGTCCTGGGTGACGCGAATCTGATGCCTTTGATCGCGACAAGTTTTTCTCGGTCTTCCTTTGCTCCTTTTTCCAACTGCATTCGCGTAACAAATTTGTTTTAAATTTGTTTCTTTCCCCCTTCATTTATTCCACATGTCCAAACAACCTCAACACGCTTTCTTAATCTTTTTTTATCAATAATGCTTATATCACGAACTCCTTTCAAGAACGTCATAAATAAAAAAAATCTTCAATTTCAGTTGTGTATGTTTTCAGAATGCCCAGAAAATGTACTATATCCCAGCAAAAGTGGCATATTTTTAACTTGATATTAACCCGCTACAGGGCAGAAAGTATTGTTTTTGCATTTTGAAGAATATGTATGTTTTAATAATTTTTTTAAATATTCTAAATATTTTTCAAATGGAGAAAAAACATTCAGGTTTTACCTAAAAAGATTTCTTGTACAGTAAAAAGTTCAATAAGTGGCTTGATATTTATTTTTGATAAATTGTATTACTTAAAAAACGTTCTCCAGAAAAATCAAGTTTTTTATTTATGACGTTCTTCAAAGGAGTGAGCGAAATGAGATTTGCATTCTTTCCTTATTTCACCATTCGAAAATCTATCATACATCGTTTTGCCGCACACTCGACTGAGAGATCGCATTTTGAACGACGTTTTAAATATGATATAATTAATTGATTAACACCGGTAGAGAACAACTGCAGTAGATACAAGAAATGGGATTTGGTGAGTGGGAGAATTACGATTGGCTAGTCATTTCCACCTCCCGCTATAATTTCTTCCGATCCAACGCTCAGTAGATAATAAGGCTTCCTTGTGTAAAGTAAACACAAATATAACTTTTGTATTTTCATACTGTAACATTTTAAGTAAAACGATTCTTTAATGAAATCGAATTCAATTAAAATACGCGATTAATTGTGATTCAAAATATTGAAGTAAGAAGATTTTTAAATTTTTTTATGCACGTTTGTTATGAAAAGCTTTATTTTTTTATTGTATTAATGCAAGTTCTTTTTGAAAACTTTTCATTTTCTTGTTGTATTAATGCATGTGGATTATGAAAAGTTTTTATTTTCTAATGGTATTTATTCACATTTGAAATGAAAAGTTTTAATTTTTAATTGTGTTTATGCATATTTGTTATGAAAAGTTTTTATTTTTTAATTGTATTTATACACGTTTGTAATGAAAAGTTCTTATTTTACAATTGTATTTATGTATGTTTGTTATGAAAATTTATCATTTTCTTATTGTATTTATGCAAATTTGTTATGAAAAGTTTCAATTTAACAATTGTATTTATGTATGTTAGTTATGCAATACTTTCATTTTGTAATTGTATTTATGCATGTTTGTTGTGAAAAGTTATCATTTTCTTATTGTATTTATGCAAGTTTGTTATGAAAAGTTTTAATTTAACAATTGTATTTATGTATGTTAGTTATGCAATATTTTCATTTTGTAATTGTATTTATGCATGTTTGTTGTGAAAAGTTATCATTTTCTTGTTGTATTTATTCAAGTTTGTTTTGGAATGTTTTCATTTGCTAACAGTATAAATGCATGTTTGTTATGAAAAGTTTTAATTTTGAATAATATTTGTGTATAAATTACAAAACTACAATACTAATTTTATGTATGTATGTAAATTTAGAAAATTGACATACATGAGAAGCAACATGTGAAAGAAGGTGTTATGGTAGATATCCATAATCTTCTTCATCTATATTGTGATATCAATATTTAAGGTATTTGGATATTGTAACTGCAGATAGTTGGTAGAATTCCATTTAAAATTAATGGGTAATACATCCAAAATGAAACGAAATATATATATATATATATATATATATATATATATATATATATATATATATATATATATATATATATATATATATATATATATATATATATATATATATATATATAAAAATACAAGTAGAATTCAATCCAATAATGACCTTGTTTAATTTTTGATATATCTATATATATATATATATGTTTATATATATATATATATATATATATATATATATATATATATATATATATATATATATATATATATATATATATATATATATATATATATATATATATATATATATATATATATATATATATATATATATATATATATATATATATATATATATATAAATACAAGTAGAATTCAATCCAATAATGACCTTGTTTAATTTTTGATATATTACCCATAAATTGAAGGTATTCTTCGCGCTTTTAGTATATCACGCTAGTGAGTGAATCTTCAAGCAATCAGAGATGATTGTCTCATTTCTCGCGGTGTTTCACAAGCCATACCTTCCTCTCATTACTCGCAGTACTCGTACACGGTATACGGTACACGACGTTACCTTCGCGTTAACATGCGGTTCATGTGACCTTACGAACCCAATCTCACTGCAACAAGCGTCTAAATTGAAGATTTCCTATGTTGCCAAACATTGTAACAGTCGGAACATCGTCATTATTCTACGAGTACAAATTAACGTGCATACCTTTAGTATAATCATTGTGAAACAACTCGACTTCTAAACTTTTGGCCTAGAGCCCAATAAATCGATACACCTCAAAAAACCCAACAAAATACACAGATTTCCATATTCCCAACGTAATGACTACAACATTTTAAGTGTGTCCAAATACTTGTTCACAATTTTTAATTAATGTTTTACTTAGTAAATACCACTATTTATTAAAATCTACTGTGACACGTATTTCGATGCTTTCCGCATCGGTAAATCTTCTTTCATCTCCCCGATAGATGTCTCTAGTGAAATTTAAGTGATTCAAGCACTATGTTTCGAATTTGAACCATATAGGGCTCTGAAAATGTTGTTTTTGCATTTTGAAGAAAAGGTCTAAAATGGAGAAAAAACCTTCAGGTATTACCTAAAAAGATCTGTTGTACAGTAAAAAGTTCAATAAGTGGCTTGATATTTATTTTTAATACATTGTGTTATATTTTTAAACTTTAAAAACGTTCTCCTGAAAAATCAAGATTTTTTATTTATGACGTTCTTGAAAGGAGTGAGCGATATATAGAAGTTTCAAGAATTTGAACAGTGTGGTTATCAATCATGGGTAGAATTGGTGAATGTTACACGTGTATAAAGTGATCACGGCCCCGTAAATGCCCAGACTTCCATATTCTTCTTCATCTATGTTGAGATGTCAAAAAATAATATAAGCAATAGTATTAATCGTCTACGTTGATCGATCATCGATCTCGATATGATATTTAATGGCGAAAGTCCATCAGAAAACAAATATTTTTCTATTCGTAACAATTACTAATACTCGATATTTAAATTAATTTGAAACATCTTCAGAACGAATATAATGTACATATTATAAAAATAATATTAATAATTCTCGAATCATGTTTAACCACTGATTTATTTATTGATTTGGCGTTTAATTTGTAGAACTCCATTTTGATTTATGTATTAATTTTAAATCAAACACAGATTTTTTGAGTATGCTAAGTTGTATTTTATCAACAAAAACACAAAAAAAAATATATAGCGACAATTGTTTCGCCTTGTTAGCGTTTGATAATGCCAACAAGGCGAAACAATTGTCACAATATATTTTTTTTCTTATTAAAATACAATTTAGTAGACTCAAAAATCTGTTTTTGATTTAAAATGAATACATAAATTTAACAACTGATTTTGAACTAACAGCCAACTAAACAAACTAACCATCATGCAGCTTTCTGCAGGAGTAGGCAGAGAAAAAAAAACGCCCCACCATTCTGTATGTCAATATGTCATGTCATGTCATGCTATTTTAAATTCATTAAAACTAATGCTAATCTACATAACATGCATGTTTTTCTCTCTTTTTTACAGCAGGATCGAAGTACATTCAGCAATATGTCTTCATATCTATTGATGAGTCTTCTATTGGGTCTGGTTTTGGTGATCAGTTCCTGCTTCTGCGCTCCTTGGGCCCAACAGAGAAACTTTGCGCATCCTGCAGTGATTCGGAATGCGCAGCTCGAAGAAAGGCTGAGACCGCACATGCGCAATCCTTTCTACCAGGACGCCAGGACTTCGAGAGCTCTAGCGAGACACAGCTGGTTTGGGGACGGAGAAATGCCGGTAACTAACCTATTGGTTTTCATGTAATCCTGGTACTAGCCGCAAGGAATTTTTTATTATTTTTTCATTATTCTTAGTCATACAAGAGAAAGTGACCAAGTGCATTTTTAACAAAACCGTGATCATTGACTATTTGATATCTTACTAGCTTAATATTGCCCTGAAAAAATCTCAAAGGATTTTAAACTTGGAAGTACAATATATTGAATTGTTAAAAATAACTAACTGCATTGATGTTTATTATTTTGCCAAGCAAAAGTGACTTTAATGGCCCTCCTGAACATTTTACGTTTTGTTAGTTGATCACTTTCTACTATACTGATATATTATTTAATATGGTGACAAAGGTTTTTTTTAATAATTTTAATTTATTTACTAAGCAATCTACTTACAATCTTAAATTTAAAAACGCAGTTCTCTCCAATATAGAGACTGAGCTTAAATTAGATTAGATTAGATTAAATAAATATAAAAGTCTTAAATCACTAATATTTATTTTCACCCCCCCCCCCTGGGAATCGAACCCGGGACGTCCAGCACGGTAGCTAAATAAGCTAACCATTACGCCATGGAGGCGGACGGAAGAAAAAATAGTAAAAAATATGAGGTTAATGTGTTTAGTGGTAGAATCGGAGGAAGACCGAGGAAAACTTGGAATTATCAAATATTTCAAATACTTGAACGTGGTCAGGTTAGTAGTGGAAATAAGTGTCCGGTATGTATGAGGAGATGTACGAGTATGAATGTGGAAGAGAAGGATATTGTTTGAATAAACAAATTGGTGAAGCATTTTATTCTCTTTGCCTTTCTCTACGAGAAAGAGGCATTGGGTGAGTTAGTTAGAATTTCTTTCTTTATGAAGATATTTTTTCTTTTATATAGGTCCAGACTCGGGAAGCAGAGAAGATTTCAAGGAGAGAGATCTACAATGTCCTGGTCCACGCTGGATTCTTGCCGAGGCAGAGAAATCCTCCCGACTCGCCGCAGAGAATTTAAGGACTATCGTCCACCAAAGATCCTTTATATCCAGACTATGAAAGCCATAATATTGTATTGTTTAAATTTAAAAATTTATAAAATTAAATAATGTTTAAATGTGTAATACGTAGGAATACTGAATTAAATATAATAATTAATATATATATATATATATATATATATATATATATATATATATATATATATATATATATATATATATAGATATATATATATATATATATATATATATATATATATATATATTATATATATATATATATATATATATATATATATATATATATATATTATATATAATATGTATAATTAAAATGTATCTTAGTTTTAAAATCACTATAAAATATAAAATCACAAAGTTAGTGCTTAAAACATAAATTTTAATAAAAATGTATGTATGTATATATATATATATATATATATATATATATATATATATATATATATATATTTATATATATAAATATATATATATATATATATATATATATATATATATATATATATATATATATATATATATATATATATATATATATATATATATATATATATATATATATATATATATATATATATATATATATATATATATATATATATATATATATATATATATATATATATATATATATATATATATATATATATAAATATATAAATATATATATATATATATATATATATATATATATATATATATATATATATATATATATACATATATATATATATATATTTATATATATATATATATATATATATATTTATATATATATATATATATTTATATATATATATATATATATATATATATATATATATATATATATATATATATATAAATATATATATATATATATATATATATATATATATATATATATATATATATATATATATATATATATATATATATATATATATATATATATATATATTTATATATATTTATATATATATATATATATATATATATAATATATATATATATATATATATATATATATATATATATATATATATATATATATATATATATATATATATATATATATATATATATATATATATATATATATATATATATATATATATATATATATATATATATATATATATATATATATATATATATATATATATATATATATATATATATATAATATATATATATATATATTATATATATATATATATATATATATATATATATATATATATATATATATATTATATATATATATATATATATATAATATAAATATATATATATATATATATATAATATATATATATATATATATATATATATATATATATATATATATATATATATATATATATATATATATATATATTGCATACATATATATAAATATATATATATAACGAGCTCTGTCATTTTTATTTATAAATTTCTTGGAAAACTTCCCCTTAAGGTATGTTTTCTGTTATCCGCGAGTATATCCAATTTAGCAAGCAACCGGCTGCTCAAGGAGCCGCATGTCTAGCTACGCCCATTGAAAAAATAAAATAAATTTTATATATTTTTTTGGATTATATTCGAAAATTGCATAAATGTTTTATCATTGTTTTAACTCATTCCTATCAATTACTCTTCTCTTCAAAAAAGAAGAAAAAAACAATTACATTAAAAGAAAATAATGTTGCGATTTATCGTATGTTGGGCCTTAAAAATATGTACCTAGTATGTAAATATTGCAACATTTTTTCATGTTTTTCGAGATTTTTCCCAGTTACAGTTTCCTACTACATAGGTTAATTAATCTACTTTAATTCCTAGTTGAAGTAAGAATGGTAGTTTACCAGTAATTTGGTAAAATTATATAAAAATTTCTGTTAACCAGTATTAACCAAAAAATGACTGCTTAATTAAATATTTTATAATTTATGATGTGTTTTTTTTTAACTCTATTTTTTAATAAAAAAAAATCCATAAAATAACCATAATAATAATTATGCCATTTAAAAAAAATGCAAACATTTGTACCTCCATATGTTATATATTCGTATTAAAAAGATTTTTTAACTAACCAACTCACTAACTATTATGA